>NC_056732.1:196916572-197004072 GCF_019279795.1 Protopterus annectens
AAGTCTTTTTAAAGATATGGTGGTGTCAAGCTCAGCACTCCTGAGGAAGCAGGATGGTCCAATGGTTCACCACCCTGCTGAGGAAGCAGGACTGTCCAATGGTTCACCGCCCTGCTGAGGAAGCAGGATGGTCCAATAGTTCACCGCCCTGCTCAGGAAGCAGGATGGTCCAAAGGTTCAACACCATGCTGAGGAAGCAGGATGGTCCAATGGTTCAACACACTGATGAAGGTGACTTATTTATTTATTTACTTAGCTCTGTTGGGCAGGACAGAGTGCTGATCCATGTGGGCTAATTTCAGGCTTAGGACATGTGTAAAAAGCTACTTTAATGATAGAAATGCAAACTCAGTGAAAACAAAAATGTAGCACAATTCAGAGCTGAAAAGAATGCAGCCTATGCTGTAGGAGGTAATTAGAGGCAAACATGCATTTTCTTAGTGAAGACACAATATAGTCAAAACAAGAATAGAAGAGAGTATACAATAATACCTATATATGTACATACAGAGTAATATACAACATGGCAGATAGCCAGGTGTGACAGAGAATGTATGATAAAGAATCTGGAGAACAGAAGGTAGGAGATACAGGTTATGTAACATCTGGAAAGCACAGGCATTCTGTTTATACTTTGTGGTAGTGTACTTAAGTCACTAATATTTGGTGGTACAGATTCACATAGTTTAAGGCGTAGTATGGAGATACTGTAATTACTGCATTTTTGGAGGAGAAGGTGATGAGGAATGAGGGGGCATTATGAGAGTGGGATCGGAGATTGTACATTCTTTCTGTTATTGCGAATCTTCCTGCTAAGTAGAGGAATGAGGTATTGATAATAATCTTGAATAAAATATGTCCTAGCAGTAAATTTGTTTTTTGTTGAATTGGGTCATCTTGCTTTTGAGCTCTGTTCTTGGTGCAGGGCAGCATATCTTCTTGGTTAACTTTAATGACGTAAGGCTCATCTTTAAGGCTGAGGTGATGACCTTTTTTTTTTTTTAAACGCAAGACTTCCAAGGTTACACAGTGTATAGAGAACAAGTTAAGGCTCAATACGGCTAATATATTTCTCCATAACAGTAACTGCAAAATAATATTCTCTTTGCTAAAAGCAGAAATATGAAGTACCACATACACAATTAAACATTTTACTTCTTACAAAACTGCATGGTAAAGACAGTTTCTTATTCCAAGTTTAACTACTGCACCTGGAATTCAATTTTCATTAGGGAAATTCTTGTACAGAATATCTTTAATGTTCCTTATAAGGACCATATAGTAGTAGGAGCTGCTGTTTTACTTATTGGTTTGTACATTAGAACCTCACTTGGTTTGTGGGGCACTTTACTGAATTATCATTCCTTGTATTACTTGGGACTTGACCTCTGTGACGTGACTAGCACATATCGAGATTCATATGCTGGCAAGTCATTTCATGCAGCATCAGTGAGGAGGACAGCATGATGTTTATTCTCTTTACCATTGTTCTCCGACGAACGCACTCTGAACCGTTACAATAAGAATGGGGACATACATCCATTAATATATGGCAGCATGCCAGAATAAAGACATTTCCCAACGGCATATTCCATCAGTCACATCATCAAATGACTGGCCCTAGAGATGCAAGGGGAATGCAGCTCCTAACATTGTCTCTGAAGGGTCAAATTACTAAACAAATAAATTAAATTATAAACCAGTAAGGAAATTAGAAAACGTTAACCCCAAGCACTGTTTTCTAGTGCAACATTTTTTACATGCACATGTGTGTGCATGCGTGCATCTGTGTATGCATGCTCTGTGGTACCCTTTGAAAATGAAACTGCAGTATGCTTAAAGAATAATCACTGTAAATATGATGTAAAACAATACAGTGTTCTTGCTGCTACTTGCTTTCGAATTTACTTACAAGTCTCCATGCCTTCATCATCTTCTTCAGCAGCAGGCTTATCATAGGACTTGTCAATCGCAGCTCTGAAGCTTTCATTGCAGCCTCGGCCTCTGATTATCCGTGGGCGTGGACGGTGGAAAGGAATGTCACCATTCAAAGTCACCTCAGCAACTGCTGTCTGCAGACTCTCTAATGAGCTGGACTTCTTTAGGCCTAATGAAGGCCCCACATCTCTGGTTGGGGAACCTTAGAGGTCAAACAAAGTTGTTAATTAAGATTATTGCAGCAACTTGAATGTGCTTGATTAATCATGCCCTAAAATGAATTACAGAGGCAGACATGCACAGCATTATTCATAACATCTTTGCTGTCCTTAGTTCACAGAGCCTAAAGATATGTTGGCCATAGCAATAAAAGTTGACTGTGTACTTAGCTGGAAAATATAAGGTAATCAATTTGCAAGTACAGATATCAGAAAGCACGTCACAATTTGGAACATTTTACCACATCATCACATAGCTGTTACTTAATTGCCTTATTCATACTGCATTTTTTTTGTGGTGCAGTGTGTGTTCTGCTGGTGCAGTTTACCTTGAACTTTTGGACTGATACCACAATACCATGACAAATACAAAATGCCTCTTATGTACACATGGTCTGTCAGATACTGTGAAACCTGGTTTAAAACAGAGTCAAAACAACATGAAAGCAGCAACACATGGACGATAAGGAAGGACAAACTGCTTGTCTTCTCCAAACATGCTTACATTTTATTATGGCAATGAATCCACAGGCTGCTTATCTATAAATCAGGTTTCTAATCCCACTGCAGGAACTTCTGTATCACTAGCACAACGATATTCAAGTCAGCTAAATACTGCACACTCCTTATTTAGCATCCTTTGAGTAAAGGATAAACCAAATGTCATATCAAACAGTTTTAGATGGTCATGATATCATCATGTCACTGATTACGACAGATGAGCACTTTTAGCATCCTACACAGTTCCATTCCAAAAAGACTGAAAGCTAACTATAACTCACAATGTATCTGCTGCCATTACTCCAAGAAATGGTTTGTGCTAAACTATCTAGATGCAGGAAGAAAAAAAAAATCTATGAATGAACAAGGAGTTAAACAAATGCATACCATTTAACTCACAATCATTCAGCTCTGCCAGCAGAAAATACTCTGCAATAGTGATGATCCTTTTATAGGTGACACGATGAAGTAAACATACAAAATCATTCCTGAGCTTTTCCATGGTCAGATACAACTGGGACAACTGTCTTTAATTAGATCTGCTGTAGAATTTGTTTGCACGAGATTAACAAACTTCTGCAACACACCATGTAGGTTTTAAAGACCGACAAAAAGGCATCGAAATTGTAATAGCTTTACAGGAATGGAATGAAAATTGCAACCTTTGTGGAAATTAAGTTCACATACATATACTATGCTGCTATTCAAAAATGCTTCACCTTTGTGTGCTAACATTCAATGAAAAGCAATACGAGTTACACGTACGAATGACAGACTATTGATCATCGGCACCTGCATGATTCCAAAAAATCAGTACACTCGGAGTCATAATCAGGCATGCTCCAAGTATTCTATGGCACACACTTTTTAAGCTTTATTTATTTTCAGGAATCCTAGCCCAATGACTGTAACTCTCAGGACCCCTGCCATCAGCACCATCATTTGTTCATAAGTTCACATTTTTCATACTATGGTGAACTACTGGCACTATTTGTAGCACTGAAAAGGTACACTCTCCAGAGGAAGCAATCGGGGGGGGGGGGGTCCTTATACTTTGGAGGTACATTCTAGAAGGTTGTGTGCAAGCTGATTTGGAATTTCAAAAATCCTGGCTACACCTCTGGGCAGAAGAGGGTCTCACATGCTTAAGGTCTCTTAGCCAGGAAAAATGTTGCACTGTTCCAGTTCAAACTCGGGCAAGAAATGAAGACACACACTGATCCTAAGGACTTGAGTGATTACTAAAGTCACCTTTTTAAGTTTTTAAAACTTATATGAGACTCTAGATGTCCTGCGTGTAGGACAACTTACTAATCCACTGACACATAAGACTTGAAATGCATTCATTTCCTTCTGTAGTATCTTGGCTGCTGACCTACTGTAATAGACTTCTGTACAAAAAATAAAAGGAAGATCCAAATGACTGCATGATGTAGGCAAAAAGAGTACATTTTAAGCTCTAATAAGACCAGTTTTTGTCATTCATCAGTCACAGTAGGCAGTGCAATCTGTTCATCAAGCTGCAAGTGCTTTAGTGAAATTCACTATTTCTCTGCAAATTACCTTAAACTGTCAACTTCTGTGACAAGTGTTAAGACAACTGATACTCATTTTATTTTATAGCTATTGTTATACTGGCTTACGTAAATGAGGTATGACAGTTCATTTTTTTTTCTCAGTTTTCATTCACGTATGCACACAGCATACATTTCACAGAGCTAGAAATCATTTCAGGGAAATCACACTGCCGAAGCTTGAAAGCACCTGGCCGCTGTGAGGCAGACAGCTCACAGTTCTTTCATGAGAAAAATATCTGCAGTTAAAAGATGCAGCCTGCTTGTAATGGGCACCCATGAACCTATTTTGTTTATTACAGCATAGCCTACAAACAGTGGAGTGGTGTGAGGAGCAAAGCACCCTTGATGGACTGTACCCCAATGTCTGAGCTGTACCGGTTTTAAAAATGGGTTCCCTAACCAGCTAACGACCCTCATTCCCTGCTGTAGAACCAAACAGGATGCCAATATTAGGGTAAGGCCAGCTTTCCATGCCAGTAAGTCAGATGAAAAAAGAAAACTCCTTTGTAATTATTTTATTTACTTTGATAACGTAACTGTTTTGGCTTCCCTGTAATACAAAAGTCTTCCTTCTTCAGAATTATCTTTACTTTTTCCTTCCATTCAGGAAAAAGTACAGTTGTGTACACTTACCATAAATGTAGATGTCAGAGTGTATTCACTGTTGCAGTCATTACATTTGGGTAATCTGCTGGCAGGTTGCCCTCAGTCGGCCTGAATATCAAAGTCTTGGGTCCTGCGTCGGTTGCTGTCTCCTCTTCCATGACGTCAGGTCATCAGGGGTGTAAAACATGCAGCCGATGCCATTTTATTCAGTTTTTCCTGCCCCAGATGTCAGGTGCTCCCCAAATGGAAAGCAAACAAAATGTATATATAAATAAACAATATATATATATATATATATATATATATACAAATGCACTTTAGCAACATAAACCTTACCTTCATCTAAAAGCAAATACACCACAAAGGCTTTAGAATACAGTGAAGGAAAGAGAAGTTCTAGAAGAAAAAGGGGGATGGCGGGTGGGTAACCCGGACTGCAACAGTAAATACAATCGAACATCTACATTTATGGTAAGTGTACACAACTGTACTATGTTCTTCGTATTTCACTGTTGCAGTCATTACATTTGGGTAGAATCCCAAAGCTATGGATGGGAGGATGGAACTAAATAGCATTAGGTGCGGCTATAAGGCCCTGCAGAACTGCAGTGGCAAAGCCTGCACTGGACTTAGAGAAAAGAGGCAAATGATAATGCTTTGTAAAAGCATGAATAGAGCTCCAAGTAGCAGCTTCTAGAATGTCTTTGGTTGGAACTCCTCTGAGAAAGGCTGCTGAGGTAGAGGCAGCCCTGGTGGAATGTGACCTGATTGCCTTGGGCACTGGTTTACCATGATGCAAGTAGCAGAAACGAATGCAGTAGCTTATCCACTTAGAAATAGTCTGCTTTGATATAGCCTTTCCCTCTGATCCTGCAGCAAATGCCACCAGTAGTTGCTCAGACTTTCTTAGAGATTTGGTCCTGTTTAAGTAGAATCTTAGTTGTCTGTGTACGTCCAATGAATGCAGAATCCGCTCCCACTTGTTCTGCGGATTTGGGTAAAATGTTGGCAGGTGAATAGTTTGGTTAAGAGCCACACTGGATACCACCTTAGGCATAAATGAAGGACTGGTCCTGAGGGACACCCTGTCTGGGTAAAATGTAATAAAAGGCTATACAGCCATGAAGGCCTGTAGGTCTGAAACCCTTCTTGCTGAAGTGATTACCAAAAGGAAAGCTGTGTTCCAAGATAAAAACTTTATATCCACAGTAGCTGCTTGTTCAAAAGGAGATAGGGTGAGTTTTTCCAGCACAAAATTAAGGTCCCATGTAGGAGTTGGTGATCTTCTGGGAGGCCTTAAATTTTTGGCCCCTCTAAGATACTGTTTTAGCAGAGGGTCCGTGTTGTAATGAGCCGAGATGGCAGAGGCATGGATTTTTATTGAATAAAAAGATAGGCCCTTGTCAAGCATCTCAGTCAAGTACTGTAAAATCTGTGGAATATTTGGTTTTGTTATGTCCGTTCCTTGTGCTTGGTTCCAAGCACAGAATCTCTTCCATTTATCAGCATAAGATTGTTTAGTGCTAGGCCTTCTGGCTTCCAAAATGACATCCATCACAGATTTACTGAGAGGTGGTGTTTGAATAATTTCATGATCAACCATGCTGCCAGATTCAAAGTTTGGAGCTGAGTGTGCAGACTTTGATTGCTCTGCTGAGTCAGTAGATGAGGTACTTGAGGCAAGTATCAAGGAGGGAGTTGAGACATATTCCTTAGAATTGGGTACCAGTGCTGGCGAGGCCAGTCTGGGGCAATTAGGATCATTTTTGTTTTTTCCTGTCTGACCTTTAGCAAGACCTTGGGGAGAAGAGGCAGAGGAGGAACGGTGTAGACTGATAGGATTTTCCAACTGAAGGATAGGGCATCCACTTTCCATGCTTGTCTGTGATAAGTCCTTGTGCAGAATTTGTCCAGTTGGTGATTTTGGGGAGAGGCAAATAGATCTATGTCTGGGCTCTCCCATTTCTGTGTTATCATGCTGAAGACTTGTGGATCCAGTTTCCACTCGTGAGGGTCCATAAGATTTCTGCTTAGATCGTCTGCCAGAGTATTTTGTTTTCCTGGCAGAAATTGAGCTTGAAGATGTACTTGGTAAGTCAAGGCTGTGTCCCATAATGCCATGGCTAGTCTGCAAAGGGGATAGGAATGTGTACCCCCCATGCTTGTTTATGTACCACATAACTGTGGTGTTTGTCCATCTTTATCAGTAGTTGTCCTGGATGAAGAAAGTCCTTGAAGGCTGTCAGGGCATTCTGAACAGCTAGCATCTCTTTCTGGTTGATATGCAGATGCATTTGTTTTGGGCTCCATATGCCCTGAATGCATCTCCCTGCCAGGTGAGCCCCCCATGCATAGTCTGATGCATCTGTAGTTAGGGTTTGGGTGGCAGGGGGTAGAGTGAATGACAGACCCTTGTTTTGGTGACATGTCTCTGCCCACCAAAGAAACTCCTGTTATAGGCAGGGAATGAGAGGAATCATTGTTTTCAGACTGTGACAATGATGACTCCATAAACATTTTAGGTACCATTGAAGTTTCTTCATAAGCAGTCTTGCATATGGAATTAGTAGAATGCAGGATGCCATGAACCCCAAAGCCTGCAGAATTTGTCTTGCAGATAACTGGGTTTTTGTTGCCATCTGTTTGAAGTACATAGTCAGTTGCCTTTGTTTGTCTGGCATAAGGTAAGCCATCTGGGCAGTTGTATTCAAGCTTGCACCCAGGAATGTAATGTTTTGAGAGGGTACCAGTTGTGATTTCTTTTCATTTATTGTGTACCCTAGGCATGTTAGAAGCCTTTTTACAAATGCCAGATGTTGGAGAAGAATGTCCTTGTTTTCTGCTTGAATGAAACAGTCGTCCAAGTAAGGATAGATTTGTATGCTTCTTTGTCTGCAAAATGCAATTACTGGTACCAGGCACTTTGTAAAGACCCTGGGCACAGTAGATAAGCCAAAGGGCAGTGCAGAGAACTGGTAATGCATAAAACCTGCCTTGAAGCGGAAGTATCTTCTACACGATTCCCTTATTGGTATATGCAGGTATGCCTCTCTTAAGTGTAGAGTCACTAACCAAGCGTTCTTGCCCAGCATGAGCAGTAGCTGTTGCAAAGTCAGCATTTTGAATTTTGGGATGTCCAAGAGCGTGTTCAAAATCGATAAGTCCAGTATTAGACGCCAGGCATTGTCTTTTCTGGGTACCAGGAACAGTCTTGAATAAAATCCTTGTCCTTTTTCCTGTTCTGGTACTGGTTGAATAGCCCCCATATCCATCAGGGACGTAATTTGTTTCTGAGCCTCTGCCCATTGAATTTGTGGCAGATCTGGCCAACCGTTTGGAATTGGCAAAGTATGGAAATGAAATCTGTACCCCTGGGATACTATGTTTAATACCCACTTGTCCTGGGTAATTAACTGCCAATTTTGAGCATGAAGTGATACTTTTTCCCCCCAATGGGGCTTCCAAAAGATAAGTGCTTGGTAATGGTAGAGGGAAGTAATTGAGACTGCTTACTGTAGGGTTGTGCTTTGTTTCCTCCAGATTTGGAGGTGGAGGCACCCCATTGCTTTGACCTGTAAGAACCCTGTGATTGGTATCTAGAGCCTTTTGAGCACCTGGATTTGCCTTGTGAGGCTCTGTTGGACACAGGAAAGGTCCAATTTTTAGTAGGCCAGTGCCTACTGAATCTGGGTGGCTGCACTTGTAAGAAATATTTTACAGTTTGCATAGATTTAGCTTTGTCTTCCATTTTCTTTAAAACCTCTTCTGTCTTATTACCAAACAAAGTATCGTGCTGTAAAGGTGCATCAAACAATTTAGCTTTAACATAATCACGCAGATTTTGCTCCTTGAGCCAAGCATGCCTTCTAATCACAGATCCAGTAACTGCGGCCCTGCAAGAGGCCTCCAAGGAATCCAAACCACATTGCAAAGTATGCTTTCCAACCTGTTCTGCTGCATGCAATAATTCCTATAATTCTTTATTTTCCACACAATCAGAAATGAACATAATTTTCTGTTTCAATAAGCCTATAACATGCTGTTGATATTTAAGCAAATGAAACTGGCAGTTTGAGGACCTAACTGCCAAGGTTGCAGATGTATAAACCTTCTTTCCCCATCTATCCAGCGCCCTGGAATCTCTAACAGAGGTGGTAGGATTTTTGGCTGTAGAGGCCTTTACATCTTTTGGGACCCTGTGAGATAGTTTCAGGATCAGCAGCAGAATTTTTGAATAGAAATTTGTGGGAGTCAGGAACCCTGTAATATCTGTCTGGCTTACTAGGAGCCGGAGGTAGGGAATCAGGAGTCATGCTTGATTCCGAGAACACATCATCAACAATGTCTAATACAGGAGGTATAGCCAAAGGCCTATGCTGAGGGAGAAGAAGAAAATCCCTAAGCCTCTTTTTTGATTCAGAGAAATCCTGACTCTCCCAATAAAAATGTTCCCTTAAAGTACGCAAGGTTTCTCCAATCCTCAGGAGGAGATGCAGATGGAATGGACTCTTCTGCATCTGAATCCTCATTGGGTGGTATAGAAAATTCCTGATTAGAAGAAATAGAAACCTGATCTGAAGATTCATAATCACTGTCTTGCCTAGGCCTCTTAGCGGGGGGGGGGGGGGGTGGATTGGGAACCCCTGATCAAGGTAATTAAGTCCTCAGCCATTTTGATCATCTGTTTTTTAGTCATAGGGGTCTGAGCACGTGGCTCATGTATCAGTTTTTTAGACTTAGAAGTTGTTTTTGTTTTTGAAGCTGGCGTCGGTTTTATATAGAAATGTTGAGGCCTGAAATCACCCTCAGAAGCCGGTGCTTGCTCAGCAGCTCCAGACCCATCCAAGGAGGAGACATCCACGGGTACAATACTCTGAGAATCTCGTGGCATACCGGACTCCTCATGGGTCTCGGTAGAGACCTGCGACTCAAAAGTAGCAGGTATCAGGGGCTACAAAACCGCCTCACTGAGTACTGGCGAACCGGTGACTGGCTTAGGAGAAGTTTCGTCGTCGGTTTTGGACCTCGACGGTCTGTCTCTTTTTCTTTGCGTTTTTTGTGAACTCCGGTAGTCGGATTGCTATCCGACGACATTTCAGGGTAATTAAATCTGAATCCAAAATATTTTGAAGCAAAAATATACCGATGCTTAATAGTGCATTGGTTAAATCTAGCACAAAACCGTCAGCAAGGCACATTATGATCTGGGCCTAGGCAAGGAATACAGTACAAATGAAAATCCTTATGAGGTATTTGCTTCCCACAAGTAATGCAATTATTAACTTTTACTGACATCGGTAAGGTGCAAGAAAAAGTTTCCCCCACGGGGTACTTAGCTTTAATTGAAGACTTTGGTTCTGAAACTCGAATGTGAAAATTTCAGGAGTCGGTCGACCAGCACTTGCGAACCGCTTCTGCTTCGGGCACTGTGCGGCAAGAAAGACTGAATAAAATGGCATCGGCTGCATGTTTTATACCCCTGACGTCATGGAAGAGGAGACAGCAACTGACGCAGGGCCCAAGACTTTGATATTCAGGCTGACTGAGGGCAACCTGCCAGCAGATTACCCAAATGTAATGACTGCAACAGTGAAACACGAAAAACATCAGAATTAATGCTCATATACAAGTCAGATTTCATTACTTCGTTTTTTATAGGGTACGACAACTGCTCCACACTAGATCTTATTCCACAATGACAAAGAAAAGCAATACAAACATATGACATACATGAAAAGGACAGAAAAGTAACAATCATAGCAGTAACGTACAAAATGGGACGTTGCTGCCATTAAATGTATCCACATAACAGAAAGTGGTTAATATTAAGGTTACTAGGCAAGGAAGCAGAAGTCCTTTGCCTTAATTAAAACATGATTTTATTAGGGAACTGAACAGGGCACAGTGGGGGCATACAGCATGTTTCTCAGAATGGGATTCCAAACTACAAACTGTGATATGGAGAAATGAATGGAATTTCAAACAACAAACTCCACTATACAGAATGTCCAGTTTCCTGTGCAAAGTTTTCATTCTTGTAATGCAGATGGTATTTGGAATTCCCTGCTGGCAGAGTTCAAACATCTGAGGTAAAAAGTGGTCAGAAACCTTAGACTAAGAATTTATAGATAACATCAAATAAAGTAGGAAAAGACGAGAATAACAGCCAGGTAGAAGATGGCGATGATCTTTAGAGGAATAGAAGTAGATTACCAATTTATGTTACGTACTACTGAAAGGTTGCATGAAATGGACCAGGACACAGATCACATTCAACCTATTCATTCCACCAGGATGAGCCTAGCTGAAGGATTAAGCACATAAGAAACACTGCAAACTGCTTAAAGCTAGTGGCCCTCAACAGGATAAGGTGTGCATCAAAAAATGAAGGAAAGAATGAACATCCAAGTGCCAAGAAAAAGAAAGCTCAAAAACTAGCCAAAAGTCAAACCATATGAACCTTGAACTCTACCAAATTAGAAAGTGAGATTAGAGTCCGGAACTGGCCAGTTAGGAAGAGCAACCCCTAGTTCAGCAGATATTACAAAGTACATTGCTTTGTTTCTAGGGAAGTTTATATGCAGGTTTTCTTTGGATGACTCAGGACAGTGTTGTTATAACATTACTGCTCTGAGATAAAATATGAGTACTGGTCAGACTTCGCCAGCTTTAGTACAGCTCAAGGTCAGCATGACCAAAGGTTAAGGAATAAACAAAGACAGGATAAATGGAGCATCACAGTCAAGCAAGGCACGGGAAGGCTGCTTTTTGGAGTTTAACTTTGGGGGGGGGGGCAGTTGTATATACTGCTAGAGTACCACAGTAAAGTGCTGGAATCATGACCATAACATGTAACGTCATTAAGTAGTAGTGTATGGGATGCTGAATCAAATGTACGTTTCAGATCTAAAAGATGACCCCACAGTATGAGGGTAAGTATCACTGATAAGATGCTACCGTCTACCATTAATCCAATTTTCTCACTCTATGCAAACCTCTAATACATTGACATGTTTCCCAAAGTGGAGAGTATGCTTATGTGCAATAGTGAGCAGGTAAGATCATGACTGAATTCTCAAAGTCATGTCCCCCAAGCACCAGTCAGCATCATAAGTACAGTACTACCTACCAACTACCCCCAACAAGCATCACCAACAGATAGCAATGCTGAAGCACCACTCACTCACTCCATCTTATAGAATTGGTATCAAGATATCCAATCCCATTACAGCATAGATTCCTTTGTCCTAGTTCCCTTGTTAAACCTGGGACATCAGTGGAATGGATAGTTTAAAAAACTAGCTCAGTGGGCCACTTTTGTAAAAGATGTTTATGCTCAGACGTCCGAATTGTATAGTGTGTACTTAAAAATCTGGGGATGAAACAAGTATAAAATATGACAATACTGGCTATTGCGACCATCTTGGAGACTTGGCAGTACTCGCATTATCAGGACCATCTTGGAGACTTGGCAGTACTCGCATTATGAGGACCATCTTGGAGACTTGGCAGTACCTGCATTATGGGGACAATCTTGGAGACTTGACAGTACCTGCATTATCGGGACCATCTTGGAGACTTGGCAGTAAATGCATTATGGGAAACTGCAGTTGCATCTTTATTATTTGCAGACAGTGTTTTCATCTTAGGCTCAGCTGACTGGTCCCTGAAATGCCCTACTGGGGGTGCACTGCTCAGTCTAAAGGAAGAGGGATGAAAATCAGTAGACCTTCATATCATTGTGTTTTGTCCTAGAAAAATGGGTGAACTGCACTTTGCAGATGAAAAATAACAGACACCACAATGTTTCGAGTACTTTAGGTGTCTTCTTCATGACTAAAGGCAAAGTGGAGCAAAACACTGTTCAGTTGATGAAGTGGCAACAGGACTGCACTCACTGAACCAGGGTACAGTGATGAGGCAAAAGCTGTGTTACAGGATAAAACTCTCAAACTACCAGTTAGCCTGTACCCCCATCCGCTACAGTAATGAGTTTTGAGCAGCAGCTGAAAGCAGGCTATGAGGTTCCTTTATAGGGATGCTGGGCTCACTTCCTCAGTAACAAAGTCAGCAGCTTGCAATAGATGGTACCTCAAAGTAAGGTTGCTGTTCTTCCTCACTGGAAGAAGCCACCGGAGGTGGTGGAAACATCTTTTGGGGATGTCCCCTGGGTGGTATACTACACGTGATCGACTGTGATGAGGCCCTGGATCAGACCCTGGAGAAATTCAAAAGATTGTGTATCTTAGTTTACATGGAAATCTCACTGGATGAACAGGAGGGTGTTAACAGGTATATAGACATCTGGTATGACACCTCAGCCTCTTACCACCTCAAACTTCACCAGGAAAGATGACTTAGAAGATGAATGGATGGAATACCTGGACAGGTTGTTAATCATGGAGCAAAGACCTTTCTATTTCTCTATAACAGTGTCATTGTGACTTTCCGATAAGATAAGTTAGACAAGGAGAACAACAGAATTGCCATACCATCATGTTGCAGGTCAGACAGAATTACATCACAATGACTTGGATGAGGAGGATTTGCTGACCCATGCTTTGCACCTAGACAAACTGGTTAGTCTAGCAGCGTTAAGCAATGCACATAGAACCTTTTGATTTATATGACGTTAGGGCATATCACAAATCATCAGTGCCATAAACTTCTACCACAAATAAAATACAAGGCACTGAAAAAATATTCAGTGAAATAGTGAGTGGATTTAATACAATACCATGAAATGTTTTAGTAGGCTAAGGGTACAGAACTTGGTTATGACTACAGAGTATCATTAATGCAAACTGCTCATTTTTTAAACTTTAATCACCTGCTAATACTTCACAAAAATGCAAACACACACACACACACACACACACACACACACACACACACACACATATATATATATATATATATATATAGATAGATAGATAGATAGATAGATAGATATTTGCATGCAGCTCAGAAGTTATCAGTGTACAGCTGGCTTTCCTTTTTAACAAAGGAAAATTCTGCACATGTAGAATGACAAGTGTTTCAGGCTATTGCAGATCTGGCAGTCCACGAACTTATATTTCTCCACAAATCAAACAGTCCTGCAAAGACTAGAACTAGAGATCTGAACCTGCTTCAGCAAACAAACTACTGTGAATCAGAGAGAGAGGGAGACGTCTCATACAAGGATTAGCCCTTCTCTGGAACAAACTTCCTCTTCGGATCAGGCATTGTGACACACCATCTCCCTTTAGAAGGAACTAGACAGACAGATAAGTACTCAAACTCACCCAGGCATGACTGTCTCTCCTTGAAGGAGGAGGAAAGGTCAAAGGGTAGGTACTGGCTTGTAGTAAAGGGCCACATAGCCCATCTGCCTTCTATATTCTATTATTCTATAACATTAAATCACATAAATCTGAAGCAGCCCTTGGATGAGTACATTTCACTGCTTAACTAAGACACCAGGATTTTCCAAGAAACCTGATTGTCAGTCTGCTTTCCCATGTTAAAATTAACATACATTTATGCACAAACAAAAAAAAAAAGCAAAACATTGACTAATTACATATTTTCCCCGGGGCAAGCGATTCAGAAGTTCAGCTTTCTAGTCTCACAGATAAAGAACATGCGATGACATGATAAAATACCCTTATAAAGCAAAATGAATTAGCTGCATAGCTGAAAAACTACTTGCAGATTTCTGTAGCATTTCAAAAATGCATCCATTGGTACTTTTGAGCAAGGCGTACCAAAAACAAAACCTGAGGATGTGTCCTTCCCAGCTGTACAAGAAACTGACAAAGGCTTGTATCAAATTCCTTACTTGAATCATGAAGCTCAATAAACAAATACATGAAAATGTTGGATATGATTTATCAACGTCCTTTCTGACATTTCACTGCATTTGTCAGTATTCATTAAAATGTTGGCAGCAGTTTGGCTCTTGTTTAATTAGACACAATACAGATAATGTACTGAATATTAAAATGATTTATATAGACTGCATTATCCAAGCAGGGAATTTAACAGCAAACCTCCATAAAATGTTTGGAATAATAAACAGATGGCAGTTTTACCAGCTTTACTGTGTCTGCATATGTGCGTGTGTGTATTTCGTCTTAACCTCTCTACTGTCACTATATACTGCTGCAAAAATGTTTTGTTAAAATGCCTGCTCCTGTTACATTTTCTACTGTAGTGTCCATGAAACATTTGCTTTTATTTAAAAACTGACCACTAAAAAGGGTATATGCCAAGCCACTCTCCAGTTCCAAGAGCAATCTGAGAATAAAGAGATGTTGATGACACAAAGATGGCAAAAAATAAATGTAAAAAACTTTCTGAAAGTAAGCAACAAGATAAAATTAGTATTTCACAAAGAAACATGAATGCAACTGCAGATAAGAACCACTTACTCCAGCCAATTTGCCCACTACACTACCCAAAGGAAAAGCAGTAAGTTGAAGGACAGCCTACAATTTACTTCCTCCTTACATAACACACACTAAATAATGACAAACAATCTTCTAATAATATATATATAAAAAGACAGCATCTACCAACTCAATGTAAGCCCTTTGATTACAAAAAAATGATCAAAGAACCAGCTTCGTAGCACAGAGAGAGAACGCCCTGACCATGAGCGCTCTGGTTTTCTCTCGTATTCCAAAGACATGCAGTAGTTGGATCAAGATATCTAAACTGCTTATAGATGTGAGTGCATGCATCTGAGATATGAAAGAAAGACCTTGCAACTTACTTGTGCCTCCCTTTTTGTATATTAAATGTCACAGACAGCTGCGACTGCTCATGGGATCACTCTAGGAACAGGAATTCTCATAAGGGAGAGGGGGACAGACAGATGGCACAGGTATCCCAAGTTCGAGTTGTAACTTGGCTGTATGTAGGAGCTGGCCATAAATGATGGCAATAAGAGGCTGCTGTTGGCTTGCTCATCTTGGGGGGGGGGGTGGCTCTGGCTTCCCACAGAAGAGACATCTAGTGGTAGCAAGAGGTGTTACACCCACAGGAGTGTGAGCCTACCAAGCCCTTTGCATTCATAAACTGACAGGAACTCAGCATGTGGAAGCACACTTTCCCTCAGGAAAGAGAGATAGCGGAGCTCAAAAGAGTTGCCAAGGTGGGAGATGGATGCTCGGAGGGGAAAGGGTAGGTTCCCGCCATTCCCTGCCACCTGGCTCGTGCTGGGAAACTGAGGACAAACTGGGATTCTCAGGCAGGAATAAATGGGTTGTAAGGTACTCACCTCATCTGGGAATGCCCAGTTCCTGTCCCCTTGAGACAAATGAGCTGATCTGATGCAGTTAAGAGTTTTCAGTGAAATCTGATTAGACAGTAACAAATGAACATGCCTTTGTGAGCTGGATGTCACTTAGATAAACAATTAGTGTAAATAACATCTTTTATAAAGCAGAACCATATCAATGACATTGTTGTGCTGTGGTTAGATAGAAAACTGGTATATAAATACAAAGAAAGTGAAATATCTGTAGTCTACTGAAAAGGCAGCCAAACAGTAAGTTATAGTCATCTTGGTTTTAAAGCTGAACTCCTTACTAAAGTAACAGCAGAAGTTTCTTAAGGTCTCAACATGGTTTTACAACTGTGCAAGGAATATAACAAAGAACTCCATATTTCTGTGACAATTGTGCTTCCCAATAATAAAGAACATAGTAAATATCTGCATTAGCATGTACATTGTGAAAACTCTATGATTCTTATTCATTTTGTGTTTCAAATAACTGTACAAAAATCATCTTTCTTTAATTACTGGTTAGTCACAGAGGCCTTAAAAAACATAATTATAAAGTGAGCAAGTATTAATGGCCCACTAATTCAAAGTCAGGATGTTAAAAAAATCCATTTCCTGCTACCTTGTTAAAACCAATTTCACTGTGAGAAAAATAATTTATATGTTCCAAATTTCCCCACAGAGGCACACAGCTTAAGCATAATTTAATGGCTTCAGACATCAATGAAACCATTAAGAAAAAAAAATTGCAAAATATGCCATGCATTTAAAATATTACTACTGTAACAGACACTCATTTAAAGCTGTATCTGAGGTTTGGGAAAACACTCGTGGTATTTGGGTGCTATTACTGTGGTTCTCAAGGTCTGCCAGTCAAATATTTGCTGGATAAACAAGCCACTAGAGAGAGGTTTTCTGGCATCGACTGCCACAAGTGCTGTGGGCCGAATGTCTGTCAGATAAGTAGTTCCCGTCGTAAAAATGTGCGCTTAGACTGTGACTGTCATAGGAACTACAGGTCTAGTTCTTAACAAACGCAGAGACTGCTAAATACGGTCAAGTATAACCTATACATTTCTTTCTCTGTGAAGCAAAAACATGATTTTCCATCGATGTTAACAAGCTGAATGTGCTGCCTATGGAACCCAGATTAATGAGTATTTTACTATTAAACAATAGCAATAAATAAAATACAGCCCAAAACAAAGACAAAGTTTGGGACAATATGACAATTTCAACAGCCCTCAAGAAATAAGAAATGTTTCAAAGGACTAGAGCACAAGTATTGTCCTTTTTTCACATGAAGAAGGGATCAGATATGGCAGACAATTGAAAAGTAATAAACGCAATTTGTCTGTTGGCTGGTAAGACACAAGACACAGAAAAAAGTGCATTATTAATTATATCCTTTGAAAAGGTCACAAGAATTCTACATCAGTGTGTGACACCAGAGTTGGGATTATATGGATATCCATCATGGCTTTTGACACTGGTCTGTACAGTAGAGTGTTAATTAAACAAACGACAGGCTGGGAAAAGGTATTTGGTGCTACAGTGACCAGGAATTCATCTGACTACCTAATGTCATTGTCATGCACAAACATAATTAATGTCTACAGTTACAACTTCATGCCACAAGCTTGAATTAAATGGATAATATTGCAACATATGCAGCACTGCACAGCTAAATTACTTTGTATATCAAAACACAGTAGAAAGATTTGAATTTACTCATAAATACATCTCTACTACAATACCCTGCAATTGGTATATCGTACATTGAGCGTCTGGACAATGGGGTGTTTCAGTCAGCTAAATGAAGTAAATGGCAGAGTTCACAACAGGGTAGAAACCAGTGTAACATCAGTGAAAAGGAAGGGACCAGTGTTGCATTCACAGGTGGCAATCTTGTTTCACTCAGTGTCTCCACTAATCATATCATACCAAATTTGTGCAGCTCCAGTGAATTACACCAATATATGCAATGCCATTAGGCAACAGTACAGTAACATGAAATGACCTTTTGATTAACAAGAGTAGTCACAAACTTAGCAGTTTGGTTGTAATGGTAATAAACTGATTTCAAAAGTAGGTAAAGAAAGAAACTAAAAAAAAAACTGATGAAGAGCAGTTTGTGAAATTCCTTCTACTCCTGACTAGGCAAGTGGCTTATTTTCATTGAAAACCCAAGATAACAGTCCTACTGAGTAGGAAAATTTAGTCAGGGCATATTGAAAACTCCCCTGTGCGTTTTGTGCCAATGGATCTTTTATGATCCAGATGAACTACTACCAAAACAGTCAGGTAGGAACTCAGTTTAATGCCTAATCAGAAATGCAACACACCATTATGTTTCACTGCACTGCCAGTGCTGGAAAAGTAATCAAAAACTTCTGATGTGGGAATAGAACCCAGTCTATAATCTTCCAGTTCCAAGCATCAGATACAAATGTGCTACCCAAAGAGCCACGGATACTACTAAATGACCTGACGGTTACCAAAAGGTAGGACTGTAGTTAGCCAGAAAAGCAAAATGGATGCTAGGAGTGAACAGTAATGGGTAAAGGTGATCCATAACAACACTCTATTTTCACCCAACTTTAGTGCTGTGACCAAGGTCTGAAGGCTACTTCTTATGCTGACAGGAGCTATCCAGAAAAAGTAAACATACAAAAAAAAACTGCAGAACCTGGAAAGACAAAGTCCATAATGTTTAGTCAAAGCAGAAAGGGGGCAATAAGACAGACAAGGATGTGCATGAACCTTAGAAAAATAGCTTGAGCACAATCTTGAAACCATATATATATATATATATATATATATATATATATATATTTTTTTTTTTTTTTCAAATAGAATTTTTATTGATTTTCAATATAACATCTTCACAAAACACTTGCAAAATATGACTGTCATTCAGTTACAAGGTAGTAGGTGAATTCAATCTATATACACCAGTGCTGCATGTAGATATACATCTGGATTAACATAAATAGAAAACTCAAGAGTGAGCAAATCAACATTTCACCTGAACACATGGTATAATCATTTATGTGCAATCTAAAGAAGCAATCATATTAAGGGAGATTGTTTGATAACTGAGACACACAATTGGGCAGTGTAAAGGGAGAGAAAAGAAGAAAGAGAAAGAGAAAGAAGCAACAATAAGTTAGCAGCCTTTAAGTCTGAATCCTCAGAGTTAAGTAGCGTGCTAATTATCGGATAATACTTCAAATAAGGTATCCCAGAACATTTGAAAGTAAATATGTTTCTGGGGACTAATTAATAACAGTTTTCGCGAGGTAATATATTTAGTCGCCATGTTTCTGAAACCCATCCATGACAATTTAGTACGATCCAACCAATTTTTGGTAATGTAGAGTCTGACAAGTAGATAAAGAGTGATTAAAATTTGATATTTTAACCCTGGGATATTCATGTCTGTGATATATGACTGCCATTTCCCAGGAAAGGGTTGATTTGTGACATCCCATTTTTTGAAGTCTCACCTTAAGAGAACACCAAATACTATGTGAATATCTACCAGACCAAACTATGTGCAGGATTGTCTGCTCTGGGGTAAGAGCAGCATGGGCACAGTTGAGACATTCGGATTAAATTTATTTAGGTGGACAGGTGTGAAGCATAGGTTATTGGTAATCATACATTGTGTATAAGTAAGTTTTTTTTAAAAGGGGAGAAGGAAAGAGTAGCTTTAATGGCTGATAATTTCTGCTCCTTAGAAAAATTCAGACCATGCTGGTTCCAGTAGTTCACAAATACTACTTTATCTTGGTGTAGGATTGTACTAATCAGCCTATAGGCAAGGGATACCATACTCGTATTACTGGTTAAAATTTCTAATAATTTAGAGACTAGATTTAGTTCTGGACCATCTATGTTGAAATCAAAGGAGAAGATGGCAATAGGTTCCCTAAATTGTCGCAGGATTAAGGTACATTTTTTAGATAGACTTAGAACCTTCCGTAGATCCATAAGTGACAACTCTCTATGCCTGTGAATATCCCATACAGTGTATTCTTTGATAAGCAGGTAATTATTCAAGTTAATCATATTCCTATTCAAATGGAGATTTGGGTTTAGGTATAAAGACTGCAGCAGATTGAGGGCTTTCTCCAGATTCAGGGATTTAAGTAGTCCATGAAAGGATTTGATTTTCTCTTTTAATACATGATGTGTCTTTAATTTTCTAAGAACACATGGGTCTATGAAAGGGAGAGCTTTGGGGTTCACGCCATTTTTTAAGGTATGGTTAAACCACATTTTTATCCAAAGGGGGGTCTGCGCTTGATTGTTGAGCCTATAATTAGCAATTTTAATTAGTCTGCTGGCGTGTAGAACTCTATAATACAATTGTAAGTCTGTCAATCCAAGACCTCCACTATCTTTCGGGAGGGTAAGTCTTTGATAAGACATTCTTACAGACTTTGGATACCAGATGAACTTAACAAAAGCATTATGGATTTTGGAAAATAATATATTGGGGATGAAGGATGGAGATGCGTGAAAGTGATAAAGAATTTTGGGGAGAATGTTCATCTTAATAATTGAGGTTCTGGATAGCATAGGAAGTTTCAATTGTTGCCATTTAGACATGTCTTGTGATATTGCCGTCCATATTTTCGTTAGGTTGGAGTGTAATATAGAAGATGAGGAATGTTCTTACCAAACTCCTAAATATTTGCAGGAGTATTCAATGTGGAATGAAGAATCTGGGAGAAGGAATTCTCTATGTGCTTGTGGGTTAATCGGGAAAATACAGAATTTGTCTTTGTTAACTTTGTAGTCCGAAATCAGAGCAAATGTATTCATTGTGGTGGTTACTTTTTTTGGTGTCAGTTAAGGGGTGTTCAAAACAGAGGTTCAGATCATCCGAAAATGAGGTCGGCGAAACTTTGGTATATAGAACCTTGGGAATTGAATGGTATGTTTTTTGTTTTAGAGATAAGAAGAATGGCTCTATGTAGAAGTTAAAGACAAGGGGAGAGAGGGGACATCCTTGCCTGGTTCCATTTGACATTTTATTGGTTGCGACAATTTTTTATTTATATATAAACATGTATAGGAGCTGGTGTAAAGAGATTTGATAATGTTAATGTATTCGATGGGAATGTTATACTGGGGTAGCACTGTGAATAGAAAGTTCCAATCAACCCTATCAAATGCTTTCGATGCATCCAAAATCACGGCATACCTAGGATTAATGTCCTTCTTGGTAAGATAGATCATAGATTCCACTGTTAAAGTGTTATCCCATGCGTGTCTGTTGGACATGAAGCCTGCTTGCTCATCAGAAATAAGGAAGGGGGTCACCTTTTTAAAACTTTCAGCTAGTACGGATGACAAAATTTTTATATCAACGTTCATTACTGAAACTGGCCTGTAATTGTTAGGACTCTATTTGTTATTTTTGGGGATTAGAATGACTTTAGAGTGAATGAGAAATCATATTTCTATGAAAACTGCATGTGAATAATAGATACAAGGCTCAATTTAACAAAAAATAGAAAATCAAGCTGTTATATCTTTGTTTCCATTCATTAATTCAGGAAAGTCCAAAGTAACCTGAAATTTACTCTCTTTATAATGTTATATTCCTAGCTGGTGTACTGAAATATAAAACAAAAAAATAACAACACCTGCTTGAGACTATAAGCAGGGTCTAGATGTTTCTCATTCAGGGAAAGGGAAATGGGACACAAATGTTCAAACACATTAAATGGGTCAGCTACACTCAACTGCATCCTTCAGAATAAGGATCATAGGAAGGACAATCTAGAAACAGTGGCTGCAACTCAACTCAGAACTGATGAGAAAAAGATTTTTTCCCCCACAGGAACAAGGCTGTGCATTTACAAAAAGCCTGCCAGAAAAATTCAAGCTGGTCATACCACAGATGTAAGGCTATCCTTAAACTTGAGTTCTAGAGGCAGATTCAAGTTAGACTGTTGTGGACAATAATCCACTTCTCATGGCAATAAGCAGGCTTGGTCCACAAAGCAGTCCTTATCTGCTATCACATTCTACGCCTCCTTAAGTGTAGAGTTCAGTTACAGGCAATGCAATTTACTAAAACCATGTATCTAAAAACAATAAAAGCATGTGGCCCCTTCCTGTAATGGTGCAATCTAGTAACGGTTCTCTGCTTAATTAGACCGTTATGACTGCTGATGGCATACATCAGCAAATTAGTTAGTAACAATGTTGCTGAATGCACACCTTTGCAGAAATTTCAAGCTTGCTCCTACCAAAATGCAGCAGTAATTGATCTGACATAATAAGCTAAAAATAAGTCAGTGAGACAGGAGGTATAGCCAGGTAGTTTTATTATTACATTTGGAAGGTCTTTCAAAAAAATCTGAGACTGTACAAATAGCATGGGCAAATGCAGAGTGCAGCTAAACCCTAGTCAAGTGTATCCAATGGTGAGCATGAACATGCAGGTCTGACCTGTACAAATCACCTCAAGTCTGTTTCATTAGGAGCCAAACAAGTCAGTATCAACCAGCAACCAATCACAATTATTGCAATGTTATGTTTAGCATTTCACTTTGTTAATGGGTCATGCTCAAATAACCACAAAGCATGCCTTGAAAAAGTGCAGGTTGAACAGTAAATGCAACAAAGGCTCAACAGTTTAAACAAATCAAAGGAAAGAAATATAATCAAAAAATTCTATTAGACTGCCTATATTTGGAAACTGCATTTCAGCCACTTAATTAAAACCTTCTGAGCAGGATTTAAGTTGGCAATTTGCTCTACTAATTAGACAGCAACATTAACTTTCACGTAGCAATATAAAAGGGAAAGCTCATTAAGCTTTGATAAGTGTTAATTTTCTTAGATTTAATATACAAAGTAAAGTATCTGTTTTAGACCATGAATTTAAAATGTTTAAATTCTGCTAAAACAGAAGTATTTTTGAATAGTTTGTACCTTTTAAATTTAAAAATAAACTTTTATTTCTTTTCAATAAATGCAGATGCCCTGGCTACATACACACATACATACAGTACATTTTCTTTTGTATTCTAGCAAATGATTTAGCTAAATAAAATATTTATCTTAGTGGACACAGGTGGCTTTTCATTCAAGATTTCACCCTTTAACCTCTAAGGTCCCAGGTTAGGTCTCTAAGGACTGAAAACTGCATTACTTGAGTGAAAGGTTCGTGGTCGAAAGGGGTTTACTCTACATACTGAATTCCACTGGTACTTTATTGACTCGAATATGCATTCAATTGTGTATGAAAAAGAATGCTAAAATGGCAAACTGTGATTACACTTTCCATTTACACTAAATGACAAGCATCCAAAACATAAGGGCTCTGAGCAAACAGCTATTAAGAGACGCTATACTGCTATAAACAGGTTTTAACCCAGCCACTGGGGATGCACAAGCCAGTGCATTTCTTTGTGCCGGTCCCAAGCCCGGACAAATGGGGAGGGTTGCGTCAGGAAGGGCATCCGGTGTAAAATTTTGCCAAATCATACATGTGGACAACAGTACAGATATACATACCGGATCGGTCGAGGCCCGGGTTAACAACGACCGCCACCAGTACTGTTGGTCAACAGGGTGCTGGCGGAAACTGGGCTACTGTTGGCCAAAGGAGGAGAAGAGGGGGAAGGCATGCCCGAAGGCAGGTAAAGGCTAGGACTGTGATAGTGAGGGTTGGAACTTTGAATGTTGGCAGTATGACAGGTATAGGGAGAGAGCAAGCTGATATGATGGACAGAAGGAAGGTTGGTATATTGTGTGTGCAAGAAACCAGATGGAAGGGGAGCAAGGCTAGGTGTATCGGAGGCGGGTTCAAATTGTTTTATCATGGTGTGGATGGGAGGAGAAATGGCGTAGGGGTTATCCTGAAGGAACAGTATGCTAAGAGTGTTTTGGAGGTGAAAAGAGTGTCGGATAGAGTGATGTTTATGAAGCTGGAAATTGATGGTATAATGATGAATGTTGTTAGTGCATATGCTCCACAAGTTCGGTGTGCGATGGATGAGAAAGAAAAACTCTGGATTGAGTTGGATGAAGTGGTGATGACTGTACCTAAGGGTGAGAGACTGGTGATTGGAGCAGATTTCAATGGGCATGTTTGTGAAGGGAACAGGGGGGATGAGGAAGTGATGGGTAGGTATGGTGTTAAGCAAAGGAATGCAGAAGGTCAGATGGTAGTGGATTTTGCAAAAAGGATGGACATGGCTGTGGTGAATATGTATTTTAACAAGAGGGTGGAGCATAGGGTGACATACAAGAGTGGATTATATCTTATGTAGAAGGGCCAGTCTTGAAGGAGATTGGAGACTGTAAAGTGGTGGCAGGGGAAAGTGTAGTTAGGCAGCATAGGATGGTGGTTTGTAGGATGACAGTGGTGATCAAGAAGAGGAGGAGGAGTGTGAGGGCAGTACCAAATATCAAATGGTGGAAAAAGAAAAAGGGTAATTGTGAGGTGGAGTTCAGGGAAGAGTTAAGACAGGCACTGGGTGGCAGTGAAGAGTTACTGAATAGCTGGGAAACCACAGCGGGTCTAGTAAGGGAGATGGCTAGAAAGGTGCTTGGTGTGACATCTGGAAAGAGGAAGGAGGACAAGGAGACCTGGTGGTGGAATGAAGAAGTACAGGAGAGTATACGGAGAAAGAAGTTGGTGAAGAAGAAGTGGGATTGTCAGAGAGATGAAGAAAGTAGACAGGAGTATAAGGAGATGAGGTGCATGGAAAAGAGAGAGGTGGGTGAAGGCTAAGGATAAGGCGTATGAAGAGTTGTATGAAAAGTTGGACACTAAGGAGGGAGAAAAGGACCTGTACCAATTGGCTAGACAGAGGGACTGAGCTAGGAAAGATGTACAGCAGGTAAGGGTGATAAAGGATAATGTGGGAAACGTACTCACAAGCGAGGAGAGTGTGTTGAGCAGATGGGAAGAGTAGTTTGAGGGGCTGATGAATGAAGAGAATGAGAGGGAGAGAAGGTTGGATGATGTAGGGATAGTACATCAGGAAGTGAAACAGATTAGCAAGGAGGAAGTAAGGATAGCTATGAAGAGGATGAAGAATGGAAAGGCTGTTGGTCCAGATAACATACCTGTAAAAGCATGGAGGTGTTTAGGTGAAATGGCAGTGGAGTTTTTAACTAGATTGTTTAATGAAATCTTGGAAAGTGAGAGGATGCCTGAGGAATGGAGAAAAAGTGTTTTGGTACCTATCTTTAAGAATAAGGGTAATGTGCAGAGCTGCAGTAACTACAGAGGGATTCAATTGATCAGTCACAGCATGAAGTTATGGGAAAGAGTAGTGGAAGCTAGGTTAGGAAGAGAGGCGATGATTAGTAAAGAGCACTACAGATGCAATATTTGCTCTGAGAGTGTTGATGGAGAAGTACAGAGGTGGTCAGAAGGAGTTGCATTGTGTCTTTGTGGACTTAGAGAAAGCATATGCCTAGAGAGGAGTTGTGGTATTTTATGAGGAACTCAGGTGTGTCAGAGAAGTATGTAAGAGTGGTACAGGATATGTACGTCGGTAGTGTGACAGCGGTGAGGTTTGTGGTGGGAGTGACGGATGCGTTTAAGGTGGAGGTGGGATTACACCAAGGATTAGCTCTGAGCCTTTTCTTATTTGCAATGGTGATGAACAGGTTTGTCAGATGAGATAAGACAGGAGTCCCCTTGGACTATGATGTTTGCAGATGACATTGTGATCTGTAGTGAGAGTAGGGAACAGGTGGAGGAGACCCTGGAGAGATGGAGATATGCTCTACAGAGAAGAGAAATGAAGGTCAGCAGGACTAAGACAGAATATGTGTGTGTGAATGAGAGGGAGGATAGAGGAATGGTGAGGATGCAGGGAGTAGAGGTGGCGAAGGTGGATGAGTTTAAATACTTGGGATCAATAGTTCAGAGTAATGGTGAGTGTGGAAGAGAGGTGAAGAACAGAGTACAGGCAGGATGAAGTGGGTGGAGAAGAGTGTCAGGAGTGATTTGTGACAGACGAGTACCTTTAAGAGTGAAAGGGAAGGTCTACAAGAGGGTAGTGAGACCAGTTATGTTATATGGATTGGAGACAGTAGCAATGACAAAAAGGCAGAAGTCAGGGCTGGACATGGAAGAGTTAAAGATGTTAAGATTTGCACTGGGTGTGACACGGGTGGACAAGATTAGGAATAAGTATAATAGAGGGTCAGCCCAGGTTGGAAGGTTTGGAGACAAAGCCAGAGAGGCAAGATTACGTTGGTTTGGACATGTGCTGAGGGGGGATACAGAGTATACTGGGAATAAGATGCTAAGGATAAAGCTGCCAGGTAACAGGAAAACAGGAAGGCATAAGATAAGGTTGACAGATGTGGTGAGAGGACATGCAGGTGGTTGGTGTGAGAGCAAGATGCAGAGGACAGGAAGAAATGGAAACAGATTATCCGCTGTGGTGACCCCTAACGGGAGCAGCCAAAAGAAGAAGATACAGCTATACATGGGTTTTGTTCAACATCCTCAGCTACAGACATTCTGTTTCTTTCACCAATTACACATCAAAAGTCAAAGAACACCTTCAAAAATCTTAGCAATTATATAACACACACACATGAATAACAACTATAGACAATTTTATAAACTACCACAAATATTCACACACATTTCTTCTTCTTCTTTCGGCATTTCCCAGTTAGGGGTCACCACAGTGGATCACCTGTCCGCTCCTGACAGACAGCAGAGTTTTATGGTGTCGAGTTGCCAGCCCGGCGCCCAACCTTCCACGGAAGGCACACACACACTCATGCCTAGGGCCAATTTAGTGTGTCCAATCCACCTACAGCATGTATTTGGGATGTGGGAGGAAACCGGACCACCCGGAGGAAACCCACGTGACCACAGAGAGGACAAGTAAACTCCACATAGAAGGCACCCCAGTTGAGGACTGAACCGGAGAATGCTAACCGCTGTACCTCCATGGCCACCCATTCACACACATTTCTAGCTTACCAAATTACAATTACTGTCTGTTTTTAGCTGCAGCTGCAATGGTTAAAAATGTACATCCTGACACAGCTACGTAAAACATACTAAGGTTAGCTGTGAGGCTATGCTGGTAATGGTATTAAGAGAAGAGTAATATAAATTAGAACCACAAACATTTAATAAAATGGGTGAGTGAAGTTCATAAGTTCAAAGATGTTTACTAGGCTAACAACCACAATGGTCTTTTTAAGCCTAGCCATGCATCCCAAATCTCTGACGAGTTCTGATAGCTTTGATAAGTGTAAGCATGGGCCTGGGAGATGAACCATTTACAGGTTACCTGTCTGTATCAGAGACATAGGTGCCAAACCAGGAATGAATTTCTGCTTTCCCATCCAATTGTCCAAGTTGCACTTAAATTGGATTAGGGAGGAACTCTGCTTTACACGGATGGTGAGCCTGTTCCATAGATGGGGGTAGTCTCTGGGATACAAACCTATCTCTCAAGCAGGTCCTATTTACATCACAGGCAAGATTTAAGTCTTTAGAACGGGTAATTCTGGTACTGTTTATTTTGTGGATATGTAGGAGGCCCATCAGAGTGGGGTCTGACAATGCTCTGTATGCCGGGCATAGATCTCCCCTCAAAAGCCTGCAGGAAACAGAATACAGGGAATAGGGCCTTGAGGCAGTCTGCATAGGACATATTACTTATGCCCTGTATTCTTTTAGTAAGGAACCTCTGTGGACGTTCCATTTGTTGGATATGCCTGGTTAGGTACATACCAAAGGGGGCATTGTACTCAATGACAGATCTGATGAATGCCGAATACAGTGGAACAATGACTTCCTTGGACTTAGATGCCATACCTTTGTTTATAAGTTGCACAACAGAATGATTTCCTTACCACTGTAGACACGTGATGATCAAAGGCTAGATTACTATCTATGTGTGTCCCCAAGTCCATGACTACTGTGTCAACTCTAAGGGGTGTGTTGTCAAAATGATAGTTACTAGGGATGAATGACTTCCCAAAGGATACTATTACGCATTTCTTGGCATTTAGTTTTAGTCCACGACTCTGACACCAGTTGTTTGTCTCTGTCACCCCCTCCTGGAGAACATTTGTGTCAGTGTGAGATTCAATGACAGCTCCTAATTTGCAATCATCTGCAAATTTAGTCAGCGAGAGTCCACTGACCCACTGACATTGGCCTTCACTTCTGAGAGGTAAATGCCAAAAAGGAGCAGTCCAAGGACTGATCCCCGAGGGACTCCAATTGTGAATGGCCTCTTTGTAGAGGTAGACTCCCCAATTCTAACTTCCTGGGTCCTGTCTGTGAGCCAACTGGCTATCCACCAAGTGACATACAGGTTTGCACCTAACCTCTTCAGTTTATCAACAATACCCAAGTGGTGTATTGTGTTAAATGCCTTGGCCAGGTCAAGGTAGGCAGTATGAATGATTTTGCCCGCATCCATTGCTTTGGTGACCTTTACAAAGGGGTTCCTATCATGTTTTCGGACTTTTACAAGTTCGAACCTCATATGGTCGAGACCATAAGTTTGAATTTGTAAAAGTTTGAGCATCTGAATGGAAATCTCCATAAGCAGATGTTTCCATTTTGTTCAATGGGGTGTGATCTCAGAGTTGGCATATTTAAGTAGCGGGGGTGTGGGGGTTGCCCCCCCTGCTTAAAACAGTTTATTTTGTTTTCTGCTTTTTTTTTTTTTTTATCCATAGTTGAAGTTTTGCAACTTTGAACATAATGGTTTGAACATTAGGTGTTCGGAGTTATAAGACTTTGACTATGTGATCTAGACCCTTCTCAAAGAAGTCCACCAGGTTGAGTAGGCATTACCTACCCTCTATGATACCAAACTGGGTTGGGTCCAGTGTCTGGAGGTTTACTATATCTCTATTGATCATCTCCATGATAATTCTTTCCATGCCTTTACGTATAAGACTAGTAAGACTTATGGGTCTTTAGTTTCCAGGGTCTGTAGATGGCCCACCTTTGTGCAGAGGGATGACCACTGCCTTTCTCCATTCATGAGGCATGCAGCCTGCTTGGAAGCTACAGTTAAATAGTAATTCCAGAGGCCCTGATAGGTCATGTTTCATGCTATTTAGAAGGCATCCTGGGATACTGTCTGGGCCCACTGATGCAGTGTCCCTTGTCTTAGAGAGAGAGCATTAAGGACCTGTTCCTTAGTGATCATAGGGGGAGTTATATTTGATGACATTTCCTGAGGGAAGGTTGAGGGAGAGAGAGGAGTAAAGTTGGAGCAGAACTTATCAGCCAGGGGGTTTGCTGTATCGTCTGGCTTAGTATAGGTTGTTCCATTTACAATGAGCTCTGCACACAATTTTACATTGCCTTTAAGGTTGGGGACATAGCTAAAGAATTCTTTATGGTTGTCCTTGGCCTGGGAGGCCAAATTTACCTCAAATTTGGCTTTGGTTGAATTTATTTGTCCTCTGAGTTGTTTGTTTAGTTTAATGAGAGTGCTTTAATCCTACAGGGTGCTGCACCTCCTAAGTTTTGCCATGCTATACATCCAATTGATTTTGTGATTCCACCAGGGTGGCTTGTTTTTTGAGTTAGCTCTGTACTTCTTCCTGTTGGGTAACAGCTGCCTGTATACAACTACTGACATGCTTGTACAGGGTTTCTGTGAACAGTTCTGCATGGACAGAAGTGTTCTTGGGATTTATAGGGGCTTGAAATTTTGCCAGGTTCTCACTTAATTGCAAGAGGTTAGCCTTAGAATAGTTCCCGAATATTCCCGGTTTAACTGGGGGTCCAGGTTTTATTTTTACTTCCAAGGAGACCATTTTGTGGTATGATCTTACCAGGGAAGGCATTACAGTAGGAGGTGTGCAGGACTCTCCCATATTAGTGAGGACCAGATCCAGTATGGCAGTACCCCTAGTTGGTGTACTGACTATCTGGTCCAAGGAGTTTGTGTTTACAAAATCCAGGAATCTCTGTGCATGTACATTTGATGTCATATAGGATTCCTAGTTAATAGTGGGGTAATTAAAGTCACCCATGAATATGGTATTGGGTTGGATGGTTAGTGTTTCTAATAAGTTTAAATACATGGTATGGGTTTCCTGGGTCATAGAGGGGTACCTATAGCTCGCAAGGAAGTAGTATTGGATTTTACCTATGGCGATTTGAACATGGACCAGCTGAAGTGCATTGTTCTGTTTGACCAGCCTTGATGTATATTTATTTTTGATGTAAATAGAGACACCTCCACCTTTAGTCCATGCCTTTGAAGTAGCTGGTCTAAATGTGTGGTAGGCATTATAACCTGCACCGTTGGTGTGCTGTCCGCAGCTTTAAACCATGTCTCTGAGACTGCACAGACATCAGCATTCTCTAGAGTAGAGAGAGCTTCCAGGGAGTGGAGGTTTTTTTTGTTTAAGCTCCTAGCATTGAGCAGTAATACCTTTAAATTTTCTTGGTTTTGATTTGCTATATCAGAAGTACTTTCAGTTTGGCACTGCCTAAAAAAGGCACTATGGGGGAAGACAATGTTTTAGCTAATATTCAAAAGCCTAGAGGGGAGAGGTGCAGATCATCCCTGTAGCTGATGCAGGAAGAAGACTGCACCTGTATATGTTGTCAACAAAACTTTTAAAGATGTTTCTGGCAACAGCACCACACTAAGCAAATTAGCATTGCAGTAGGCCACAAGCTGAAAGCCTTAACAGCCTCGCAAGAACACTGCTGAACAGCAGCACATGGAAAACAACTGTAAAAGGGTCCACCAAGCAGAAGAGTACAGTGGCGCATCACATGGTTCAGTACCTGATCCTTTTTAAAGATTAACTTTACTGCAAGCGACACAAGCACAAAAGGTCTGTTACAGAAGAGTGGGAGGTCAATGGAAGGAGATACCATTTTGAAGACTTATTAGCAATACAGATTCACAGACATTCCAAAGCTATGAGTCTTATGACCATTTATACCTTGCAAGTACTCTGTCTCAGATCATGCCTCCTTTCTACAGGATGGCCATACTGCTGAAATTTAGGTCCTTTGTTACAGTACTGGAGGAGATTTAAGGACTGGCTGTATCAATGTAAGAAATGTTGAAACCATAAGTGAATTCTGATGCTTCCTTATACACATGGTTAATGATGACTCACTTGTAGTCCTTACATTTAGGGGAGGTTTTCTGTAGGGGCTCTTGGCAGTTTAAATGAGAAGGTCACAAGTCTACCTTCAGACTTCACTGGGGCAAGATCTACCAAAGGAGTAATGTAAGAGGGGGCAATATTTGTAAAAGTCAGGTCAAGAATGTTGTGTCCTTCAGTAGATTTTTATATCAACTGCTCAAGGGAGTTTCTGTTTATTAAGTCTAGGAGTTTTTGGACATGTCCTATATTGGAGGTATAGGTGCCACAAAATATTGAAGGACAGATAAAATTCACCCAAAATAATGGAGTGACTTACAACACTGAGAACTCGTATGTGGGAATCAGGGGACAAAGAAGATATTCTGTGACAAGCTGTTAATTAATAATTAATCCCATTAGTTCAAGGAGCTCAATTTGTGGGTCACAAGGGATCTACTTGGAGGTAATACTTTTCTTGGGACAAATGGAGACATTCCTGTAGGTGTCACTTGGTCCGAAGGGATAAAAAGTGCAAAACCCTGGTATAAAGGGACTGCTCTCTTTATATATAAACCATTAAGTGATATGTGCAGTGAGAAAGTACAGTTCTGTAAAAGCTTGCAACAAAAGTGGATGCCCTACTGATCACTGGATCAATACTCCAAACTACTGGGTTATCTCTCTAAATAACTTGGACAGCCAGCCAGGGTACCAAAGTCAAAACTTTTTATACAGTCATACATCCGAAGTATGACCTAAGCCCACAGGAATATGGGTACATAAGTGGACATATGAGCATGAAAACCTGATACAATCACAAAGGCAGGAAACCTGGAGACACATGAGGATACCACACAGGAAAAGGACAGCTAAGAGGGGAGAAGGCAGAAGATGGCTCCCCCTCGGTCCACAGGCATGCAAGACGAATGGCAGGGTGGGAAGGAATACTGTTATAGTGATCAGTAGGACATCTACTGCTGTGGAAAAGTTCTCACACAACTGTACTACGTCCTTCCTTAAGTATCTGTTGCAACATTCCACACTGATGATTCCCAAAGCTTAGTGAGTGATGAGGGTGGCTGGATCAGTAACAGGTGAGCTTGTCAATTAATCCAGAGAGAGCAGACCTGGCAAAGGAGGTAATGGATTTAGAGAAAGCATCTACCCTGTAATATTTTGTAAAGGTATGTACAGAGAACCAAGTTGCTGCTTCTAGGATGGCTCTTGACTCAACACCTTTGTAAAAGACTCCAGAAGAGGCCACTGTTCTAATAGAATGTGCTTTTACTGTTGAGGGCAAAGATTTCCCATAGCGAGTGTAACAAAAGGAAATAGACTTAGAAATCTAGTTAGCAGTAGTTTGTTTATTCACTGGGTTTCCTAACACTGCTTCTTGAAAGGAATAAACAGTTGGTCAGTCTTGCAGATGGACTTGGTTTTGCCCAAGTAAAATCTGAGCTGCCTGTGTACATCCAGGAAATGGAGTATTCTCTCTCTCCCCTGTTCTGAGGATCAGGGAAAAAAGCAGTGAGATTGACAGCTTGATAAAGGGGAGCTCACTGACCATTTTAGGCATACATGTGCTCTGTCCTTACGAAAAATAAGGGAGAGACGTGCTGCTGTCAGGGCTTGGGACTCAGAAATCATTCTAGCTGAAGTAAAGCCTGCTAGAAGTATTGTTTTACCAAGAACACAATTTGAGAAGCAAAGGTTGCTGGTTTAAAGGGATGTGGAGTGAGATTTTCAAGGACAATGTTAGGGTTCCAATGAAGGAGGAACAGCTTTCCTAGTAAGTTTTAAATGAGGGACACCTTCAAGAAATTTTTTACCTCTAGGCTTGAAAACGGGGGGGGGGTCTAAAGGTAAGAATACAATAGTTGCTGAAGAGTAGGCAAAACCAGCTTTAAGTAGTGGACACAAATGAGAGGATAGTAAAGACTCCAGAGCATACAGGGTCATAGTCTTTAGCCTGACACCAGATAGAAAAATCTTTTCTACTTGGATATATGATTTCTTGGTAGTAGGTTTCCTTGCCTCCTGAAGAACTTTGTAGCACTTCCTCAGAAAACTGGTGCCTGAAAGGAATCAGAATTCTATCATTTATATCGTCAAGTTGCGGGATATGCTGGGGTGAAGCAGAGAGCCCTTATGTTGTGCCAGCAAGTCCACTATGTGGGGTAACTTGTGGCTATGACCTCTGGCTAGGTGGTAGAGAAGGGAGAGCCAATGTTGACTTGGTTAAAAGGGAGTGAACAGTAAGATTTTTGGGATATCTAGATCTTTAGAAAGACCTATGGAAAATGTGGTAGAGGAGAGAAGGCAATAAAGAAACATTCCTTTCCAAGAAAAGGACATGGCATCTATCTTCATGCCAGAAGGCAAGGAGTCCTGGAAAAAGTTATGTATTGGTTTGTTGTGTATGGAGATAAATAACTCTATTTGAGGAATACCCCATTCATGGATTATATTTAGGAAAGGAAGACTTTTCTGTTCAGCTTCCATTCAGGAGGGTCTCCCTTGATCTGCGTAATAAGTGCACCAAAAAGTACAGTTTTGTACCTACCATAAATGTAGATGTCCGATAGGTATGCATCTGCAGTCATCACATATGGGTTGTCCTGCCTCAGGCAGCCCTTCGGTCGGCCGGATTCCAAAGTCTGGGTCTGGCCTCGGCTGATGTCGCACTTTCCCCGACGTCAGAGCGTCTGGGGTATAAAAGCATCAGCCGACGCCATTTTCCTCAGTTTTTCTTGCCCCAGATGCCAGGTGACCTCTAAGGAAGGCTAAAATTTGGAGATATGCATTGCAAAAACAAATCCAAACATGCACAGTACTATAAAAACAAATACACCGTAATAGATAGATAGCTATAAGAGGGGAAGTACCCAAGAAGTATACCACAGAGGGGAAGGAGGGAGGGTAAACCTGACTGCAGATGCATACCTATCGGACATCTACATTTATGGTAGGTACAAAACTGTACTATGTCCTTCAAGGATGCATCTGCAGTCATCACATATGGGTAGAATACCATAGCCAATCTGGGGGTGGAGGTACTAAGTAAAGGATGGTGTAGCTAAGATACCCTGCAGGACTGCCGTAGCAAAGCCTGCTCTGGATCTGGAGTATAAAGGTAAATTGTAATGCTTGGCAAATGTATGCACAGAGCTCCATGTAGCAGCTTCTAAAATGTCCTTGGTAGCCACCCCTCTTAGGAAGGCTGTGGTGGTGGTTGTGGCTCTCGTGGAATGAGGTCTAATGTCAGCGGGCACAGTTTTTCCATGAAAGGTGTAACAAAAACGAATGCAATTTCCTATCCATTTTGAAATTGTCTGTTTGGAAATTGCTTTTCCTTGTGCCCCAGCAGCATATGCTACAAACAGCTGGTCAGTCTTTCTGTAACTTTTAGTTCTGTCCAAGTAGTAGCGCAACTGTCTGTGTATGTCCAGGGTGTGCAGAAGTTTCTCCCCTTTATTTTGTGGTTGTGGGAAGAATGTAGGCACGTGAATAGCTTGGTTCAAAGATACCCTGGATACCACCTTTGGCATAATTGTAGGATTGGTTCTCAATGAAACTCTGTCCTGATGAAAGATAAGAAATGGCTGTACTGCCATTAGAGCTTGTAACTCAGATACTCTTCTTGCTGAGGTTATGGCCAGAAGGAAGGCAGTTTTCCAAGACAGAAACTGTAGATCTGCAGATGCTGCTGGTTCAAAGGGAGGAAGTGTTAGTTTTTCCAACACAAAGCTAAGGTCCCAAGTAGGTAGAGGTGGTTTCCTTGGAGGATTGATGTTTTTGATTCCTCTTAGAAACTGTCTCAGGAGAGGATGAGAGAAGACAGGTGGATTAACATTGTATTCTGCTGAAATTGCTGAGGCATGTATCTTAATGGAAGAGTAAGACAGGCCGTTGTGGAACAATTCTGCCAAATATTCCATTATATGTGCCATGTTCATCACTGTCACATCTAGGCCCTTTGTTGTGTTCCAAGAGTGAAATCTTTTCCATTTTGCTGAATATGCCTTCCTTGTGGAAGGCCGAGCTTCCATAATAATATCCTTCACTCTCTGGGATAGCTTATCCTGAGGAGGAGTCATGGTATTTTCCAGGCAGTTAGCTGCAAGGTTTTCAGGTTGGAATGCAGAGTCTTGAAGTTGTGCTGCGTCAGTAGAAGTGGCCATAGGGGGAGAGGCCACGGTTTCGTCTGTGACATGCTCTTTAACAGTGGGTACCAGTGCTGTCTTGGCCAGTTTGGAGCTATCAGAATCACTCTGGGCTGCTCTGTCCTGATCTTCAGTAAGACCTTGGTCATTAATGGGAGAGGTGGAAAAGCATACACTGTTAGAGCTTTCCAGCTGAAAGAGAGAGCGTCCACTTTCCATGCTTGTGGGTGGTATGTCCTTGAGCAGAATTTCTTCAGTTGATGATTGTGGGGGGAGGCGAACAGACCTATTTCCGGCCTTCCCCATGATTGTGTTATGAGTAAGAAGATGTCTGGGTGCAGCATCCATTCGTGTGCATCCATGATATTTCTGCTTAAGCTGTCTGCCAGTACATTGTCTTTCCCTGGCACGAACTGGGACTTCAGATGTATATTGAGTTTCAAGGAAAGTTCCCAGAGATTCATTGCCAGTCTGCAAAGAGGGTAGGAATGGGTGCCTCCTTGCTTGTTTATGTACCACATAACTGTGGTGTTGTCTGTCCTTATGAGTAGGTGGCCTTGATGAAGAAAAGGTTTGAAGGCCTCGATTGCTTGTATCACTGCCAGCATTTCCTATTGGTTTATGTGCATGCGCAGCTCTCTGTGACCATAGCCCTTGGATACATCTGCCCTCCATGTGTGCTCCCCAACCTTGGTCTGAAGCGTCCGTAGTGATGGTTTGGTTGGCTCTTGGCTTGCTGAAGGGCAACCCGCTGTTCGACTGGCAGGCTTGAGCCCACCACAGAAATTCCTTTTGGAGGCATGGAATGAGTGGGATCAAGGTTTCTAAGCTGTGACTGTGCTGAGTCCATAAACTCCTTAGGTACCATTGTAATTTTCTCATATGCAGCCTTGCTTGTGGGATCAGAAGAATGCAAGATGCTATGTAACCCAGGGCCTGCAGGATTTTCCTTGCAGTCAGCTGAGTTTGTCTTGTCAGATTCTTGAAGTAATCCGGTAGTTGTTTTTGTTTTTCTTCTGTGAGAAAGGCCATTTGGGTGGTTGTGTCTAGATCCGCACCCAGAAAAGTTATTCTTTGGGATGGAACAAGTCTTGATTTGTGGATGTTGACTGTATATCCCAAGGCCTGCAGTAGGTGGATGGCATAATCCAAGTCCTTTAACAAAGTTTGCTTGCTGTCCGCTTGTATAAGGCAGTCATCCAGATATGGGTAAATTTGAATCCCCTGAAGTCTGCAGTGTGCAATTACTGATGCCAGGCATTTCGTGAATACCCTGGGTGCAGTAGATAAGCCAAAGGGCAATGCTGAGAATTGATAATGCTCTGACCCTGCAAGAAATCTGAGGTGTCTTCTGCAACTTTGTCTGATAAGGACATGCAGGTATGCCTCCTTGAGGTCTACAGTCACCAGCCAAGACCCCTTGCCCAGCATGGGAAGGAGTTGCTGTAGAGTCAGCATTTTGAATTTTGGCACAATGAGGTAAGTATTCAGTGCAGACAAGTCGAGAATAGGCCTCCATTGATTTTCTTTTCTTGGAACAAGGAATAATCTGGAGTAAAATCCTTGGCCTTGTTCTGAAAGAGGTACCTTTTCTATAGCTTTCATTTGTATTAAGTTGGAAATTTGTTTCAAAGCCTCTGCCCTCTGATTTGGTGGCAGGTCTGCCATGCCTTTTCTTTTTGGCAATGTGTGGAAATGGAACCTGTATCCTTTGTCTATTATTTGCAGTGTCCATGTGTCCCTTGTAATGCTGTGCCAATTTTTTGAAAATAAAGAAAGCTTTCCGCTCAAAGGTGCTTCTAATTGAGCCCTGGTCGGCAGAGTCAAAACAACGTCATTGAGTCTGTCCTGGTGTAGCAGTTGTAGTTCCTGCACTACCTCTCTGGTTGGGAGGCTGCCATTGACGGCCTCTGTAGGAGCCTCTAGCTTGCTCTCTACCTCTGGCATGCCTATTCCTGCCTCTCCGAGATCTGTCTGAGTCTGGAAAGGACCAATTCTTAGTAGGCCAATTTCTGCTGAATCTCGGTGGTTGGACTTGCAGAAAGTCTTTGACTGTTTGCACAGATTTTGCCTTTTCTTCAAATTTCTTTAAGACCTCTTGAGCCGTGGAACCAAATAATTTTTGCTTTTCCATAGGAGCATCCAAAAGCTTAGCTTTAACATGGTCTGGCAGAGATTGTTCCTTCAGCCAGGCATGCCTACATATGACTGCACCTGTCATAGCTGACCTACATGAAGCTTCCAATGCATCATAACCACACTGCAAGAAATGGTTACTAACCTGCTGGGAGTTATGTACCAGATCCTGAAGGGATTTGCGATCAAGGGGTTCAGAAGAAGACAGTTTCTTATGCAATTCATCTAACAAATACTCTTGGTACTGTATCATATGAAATTGACAATGTAATGCCCTCATGGAAAGAGTTGCAGAAGTATACACTTTCTTACCCCATCTCTCTAAAGCTCTAGACTCCCTTTCAGAGGGTAGAGGATTTCTAGCAGTGGCAGCTGCAACCCCTTTTGGGCCCTGGGAAATAGTTTCTGGATCAGCAGAGTGGGCCTTGTACAGGTGTAGATGTGAGTCCGGGACCCTGTAGTACCTATCAGGTTTGGAAGGAGCCGGAGGGAGAGAGTCAGGGGCTGTACTAGCATCAGAGTACACATCATCAATAACATTCAAAACAGGAGGTATAGCTAAAGGCCTATGCTGAGGTAAATGTAAAAGGTCCTTAATCTCTTTCTAGAATCAGAGAATTCCTGACCCTGCCATTGAAAATGTTCTCTCATAGAGTGTAATGTCTCTCCAAAGGAAAACTCTTCAGGAGGGGAGGCCGAGGGAATAGATTCTTCAGCATCAGAATCCTCGTAGGCCGAATAAGCCTCCTCCTGGTGGTCTGACAGAGTAGAGCCATCAGTGGACTCATCTGATGAGTGGGGGTCAGAGGGCTCAACCCTGGGCCTTTTGTCTGGAGGTGGTTGAGAGCCCCTGTCTGGATGAGGTTGAGAGCCTCTAATTAAGGAGATAAGATCCTCTGCTAAGCTAAGAATCTGTGAGCCAGTAGAAGGTCTCTGAGAGGAAACCTTGGGAGGGAAAGCTTTAGTAAGTTTAGCAGCTTTAGCCCTAGAGAAAGCCTTAATGGACATGGATGCAGGAGGTCTGGCTGCACCACGTGCAGGAGTAGACTTGTCTAAAGGAATGATGTCGGAAGTTTCCTGGACACCAGTTTCAGAAGGTAATTCAATAACCGACTCGGCCGGGGCCTCCGGGGCCGAGGTAGTCGGTTGTGCGGTTTCGGTAATCGGAAGTACCAAGGACTCGGTTTCAGCCGAGACCGAGACACTTGCGGTAGGCCTGACCGTGGTTTCAGCTGAAACCGCGGCCCGCGTGTGTCGGTCCTTGTCCTTCTGTTTCTTAACTAAATGCGAAGACGGAGTCTCCGATGGCATCTTGTAAGCAAAACTAGCCCCAAAGAATTCCTCTGCAAACTCCGACCGACGTCTAAGAGTTCGTCGGTTGAAGGAAGCACAGGCTGAACAGGCCGAGACATCGTGGTCTGGGCCTAGGCAGGGGAGGCAGTAAGAGTGGAAATCCTTATGAGGTATTTGTTTCCCACAAGTTAAACAATTATTAACTTTATCTGACATCGGCTGAGGCAAGAAAGTGTCCCCAATGGGGTACTTAGCTTTTTCGAAGTCTTCGATAGCTGAATCACAGGAGCTGGCCGACCGGCACTTGCGAACTGCTTCTGCTTCGGGCACCACGCGGCAAGAAAGACTGAGGAAAATGGCGTCGGCTGATGCTTTTATACCCCAGATGCTCTGACGTCGGGGAAAGTGCGACATCAGCAGAGGCCAGACCCAGACTTTGGAATCCGGCCGACCGAAGGGCTGCCTGAGGCAGGACAACCCATATGTGATGACTGCAGATGCATCCTTGAAGGACATCATTGCCTTGTGAAGGAACTTAAACTGCTTGGTACGACAGGTTTGCTTTATGGTCCCCTCCCATGCCATAACTGCCAGTATGCATAGCTGATAAGATCCTGCTCCTCTTGCTTGTTTATGTACTGCATGACTGTAATGTTGTCTGTCAAAATTTGAGGGGGTCTGGAGACAAGGTATGGGCAGACATCTGTAGGGACTGAATCAGAGCATACATCTCCTTTAAGTTGATGTGTTCCATCCTCTGATTTGGAGACCATTGGCCCTGGACTCTCAGGTAGCCTCGTTCATACCTGAAATGCAATCTCTGAATGGAGTATCTGCAATTTGAATGGCAGGCATCGGTTGAGGTTTACCTATGATATCCTCCACTGAAAGTCTTTCTTCAGGCAGAGGAGAAACAAGATGCGAGTGTCCAGAGGATAGGAATGCTAGGACCAGATAGATTTCAGGAACAACTAGGTCTTTCTCATATGGAGTTTGGCAAATGGGACCATGAGTACCGTTGCAGCCATGAATCACAGTGTCCTGAGAAAGTACAGTTGTGTAAAATCTTATGATAACAGTAGATGATCTTCTCTTCACTGTTGCAGTATTCCTAATGTAAGGAATAGCCTGCCAAGGATAGCCAAACATCCAGCCAGTAAACTAAAGCCTTTTAGTATTTACAGGCACTGTACGTCACACGTATGCTCCTCTTGCAAGGCATACGATATAAAGGTGATGTATGGATGCAAGCACTTCAGAAATAAAAAAAAACCCAGGATAAACAGAATCTCCCTAGCAACCAGAGAAACATATGCATCCAGAAGGAGAAGACAGAGAAGAACCCCCACCAGGAGAGCATGGAAAAAAGTCTAGAGCAGCAAGGGTAAGAGGGAGGGAGTGAATACTGCAACAGTGAAGAGAAGGACATCTACAGTTACGATAAGATTTTACACAACTGTTGTATGTCCTTCCATATCACAGTTGCAGCATTCACAACCTAAGGGAGAGTACAAGAGCTCAAGAGGAAGCCTGGGAGGAGGATGGCACTGAAGAGCCCTCTAGAAGCCCATGAAGGATAGACCTGGCAAAGTCAGACTTATCCCTGAAAATAACATCCAACTTACAATGCTTAGTGAAGGTATAGACAAAAGAACAAGTAGCAGCCTCAAGGATGGAATTGGTATCCAGCCCCTTGAAAAACGAACCAGAGGAAGCAGCAGCTTTGGTAGAGTGAACCTTTACTGAACAGGAAAGACATTTGCAATGAAAGGAATAACAAAAAGAAATAGCTTTAGAAGTACAGAAATAGATGGTCTGCTTAGAAAAGCTGACCGGAAAAACCTGGGATGAAAAGGAAAAAAAGCTGCTTAGATTTGTAAATAAAATGAAGTTATGTACTCACCAAATTGTTCCATCTGTGTTGTCCATTTTCATTCTTTCTCAACAACTGAGTTCAAATCGGTCCCTCAGATCTGACTCAGCTGTTTTTTCACAGCTTGTTTCCACTAGAAAACTCTCAAGCTCTTCCCTTACCCATAATCTTCTATCCCCTAATGTACCTCAGATCTTGTTTGCTGGCTTACAGTATTCAAAGAAATATTAGCAGCCTGGCAATGGAAACCAATATCTAGAGCTCAACATAAGGAACAGTGGTTCTCTTATAGGCTCTCACTCTTCCAGAAGTCATTAGTTAAAATGTAGGGGGTTGGTAGGAGGCGAGTTGAGGAAGAATGAAAATGGACAACATAGATGGAATGTTATAGTGAATACTTAACTTCTTTATCTGATGATGTCAATTTTCATTCATTCCTCAACAATTGGGACAGAGTCCCCAGCTACCTGAAATCCTGGGAGGACTTGAGGGAAGGATAGTCATGAGCACAGTTGACCTGAAGGCTGCTCTCTCCCTTGAGACTGCAGCCACACAGCTATCATCCATGGAAGCTCTCTATAAAAATACTGATGATGTAATGAAACTGGTTGAATGGGCTCTCAAAGGTTTTGGAAAGGAAAGGCCCAATTTGTTATAGACAAAGGAAGTACAGTCAGCCAGCCATCTGGCTAAATTTACTTTTGTAACTGGCTTGCCTAATTTGGGATCTGCAAAGGAGACAAATAACTGACTTTTATTAAGTCCTTTGTTCCATGTAAGTAGAAATGTAATTGCCTATGAACATCCAGTAAGTGTAACGTATTCACATTTGTTTCTAAAATTTGGAAAGAGAACTGTCAATAATAGATTGGTTGATGTTGGATTCTGACACCACCTTAGGAAGGAAGGAAGGATTGGTTTGTAAGCTACCCTACCCCTATGAAATATTAAGTAAGGTGGTTTAGAGGACAGTGCTTGATGTTTTGACAGTCTTCTAGCAGAAGTGATGAATATCAAAAATATCACTTTCCAGGTGAAAAACTTTTAGGTCGTATTTTGTTGCTGGTTTGAAGAGAGAATGAATTAAGGCCTGTAATACTAACTTTAAGTCCCAAGGTAGAGTTGGATCCTTATAAGGAGGTCTCAAAAGAAGGGAACCTTTCAAAAAGGCCTTACAAAGTTTTGATGAAGCCAAGGAGGAGTTTTCAATCCCTACATGAAAATTAGAGATGGCAGCTAGTTGAACTTGAATAGCTGAGGAACTGGCTGTTTCGTTGTAAATTGTTGCTAAAAATTCAAGGACACTATGCACTGGAGCTGAAAAAGGGTCAATATGTTTCTGCTGCACCCCAAAAAAATAAATATTTTCCATTTACTTATGTAAAGGTTTCTTGTGGAAGTTTTGCGGGAACACAAAAGTATATGATGGAGAGGCGAAGAGAGCATATGTTGTCTGGCTACCAATGGAAGTGGAGAAACCATATGGTCAGTTTTAAGTTTGAGATATCCAGCTGAATCATGTCTGTTGGGTGAGATAGAAGATTTGGAACTGGATCCAGAATCCAGGGAGGGTAGACTAGATGAGGCCAAAGAAAGGGGAACCAAATTTGTCAAGGCCAGTCAAGGGCAATGAGGATGACTTTGCTCTTCAACCAGAATGTTTTCTGTAGAAATTTGGGGATATGCACAGATGAGTCTGGGGAGCAAATTGTGTAGTAAAGTGTCTCTTGGTGATTTGTCTGGTGGGGGAATAACAGCAAAGAACCTGCTGCATTTGTTGTTTAGAGGAGATGCAAGAGGCCGCAGCACTGATGGCCCCAATGTCGAAAAATCCTTTCTGCCACTTTCGTATTGAGAGACCAGTCATGATGTAGTAGAATGGACCTGATCAGCTTCTCTGCCTGCACAATGGATTTCCCTGGAATGTGCATTGTTATCAGAAAATGGTTGGATGAGAACACCCATTGCCAAACTCTGAGAGCTTTTCAACACAAAGGGTAAGATTTTGTTCCGCCTTGTATGCTGATGCACCAAACCATGGACATATTGTCTGTCTGAACTGCAAGTGTCCCAAAAGGGACAGAGTCTTGGAAAGGCTGCAATGCTAAGAGCACTGATCTCATTTCCAGGACATTGATATGTATGCTGGCCACTTTGGGGATCATGTGCATTGGACCATTTTTCTCAGGAAGTGCCTTCCCCACCCAATTTGAGAAGCATCTGTGGTCACTATGGCCTTGAATTGAAGGATGGGATGGTCTTGTAGAACTTAATCTGAGCAGATCCCCCACCAGAAGTATCTTTTGTGTGTTTGGGTAATTCTTATTTGAGTGGACATATGCTGTCTAAGAATAGACCACTGAGTCACTAACATCCATTGAAGAATTCTCATATGATATCATGACAGGGGAACTAAAACTAATGCGGCAAAAACTAAACCCAAGGCTGAAATTGAAAAAATTTTGAATTACCTTTCTGACCTGGAACTGGATAGTCTGTACTCCTGGGAGAGGAAGGGAGGCTGTCACTGATAACATGTTGAAAAATGCTCCTGTGAACTCCAATGTTTGAGATGGCTACAAATGAGATTTGTTGAAATTTATGGTAATCCCCAGAAGGAAGCAAGTCTGGAGTACCTGGTCTTGAGTTCCTATCAGTAGATGGCTGGTTGGAGTGGTTATGAGTCACTTGTCCAGTTCTGGAAACACCCAGAATCCCTGCAGTCTCAAGTGTGCTATTATTACTACTATGCATTTGGTGAATACTCTGGGGGCTGTGGTGATGCCAAAGGGTAGTGCTCTGAACTGGTAATGACTGCCCCCAGTCAGAAGCTTATGTACCTTCTGGACTGTCTGTTCATTTTTATGTGACAGTACATATCCTGAAGGTCTATCGAGCACATCTAGTCTTCCTTGCACAGAAAAGGCAAAATGGACTGAACCATGATCACTGGAACTTGGCATGCTGAATTGATCTGTTCATATTGCTGAGATTCAAAATCGGTCTATAGTCCCATGTTTTCTTTCGCACTAAAAAGAATCTTGAATAAGTTGTGGATTCTATCTGGTCTGATGGGACCTTTTGTATGACACTTTTTTTTTCCCTAGCAGCTTTTCTATTTCTGTTGCTGCTGCTTTCCTCTGACTGGGTGGAAAATTAGGAATGATGCATACAGGTGGAGGTGGTAGGGAAAAAGGAATTACACAACCTCTGGAAATAATCCTCTGCACCCACATACCTCTTGTAAACTCTAGTCAGGCTCTATGGTGCAGGGATAAATGATTCCCAACTGCCTCCAAAGGTGGAAAATCGGGCCTCCTTTCAGGAGCACTGGCAGGGTCTGTAGGAGAAGAAATCTCTAGACTCTTAGTTCTGAAGACCTCCTGTACCACATGGGTGGCGTCTTCCATTTGAGTTCTCCCTCTGCCCATAGGGGAACTATCTCCACAGGGACCCTGGAAAGTACCCAGGGATTTCTTGAACTGCATTTTTCGACCTACTCGGTGATTACTGGAAACATTCCTTTGAGTGGGACTAAAAACATACTCCACTGCAGATGGGATCTTTCCATTTTGTTCACACTTGGAGAGTGTGTCCTTTACTATAGGACTGAACAAAGAGCTTCCATCAAAAGGTGCACTGATAAAAGAGGACTTGAAGAGCTCTGCAAAGTCACACTAGTGCATCCAGGCATACTTCCAACAGTAATGCCCTGACCCTATGTCATTGAGGTACCTAAAGCTGCACATGAAATGAGCCTCATGGAGTAATTAGTAATGGACTATAGGGAAGTCACTTTTGAGGCCACAGAATCCTGAGCCTCACAATGACTGGTCCCACTCGGGGATTTGGAGAAATCTCTCTGCAATTTAGTACAGTGTGCAAAATAATTCAGTGATCTGAGTTCAAATATCGCTGAAGCATGAACACACTTCCCAAATCTATTCCCTGTTAGGGGGATGGACAGAAGAACTCTGTTTCCTGAGTTCCTTCTTGGTAGCTGCTGCCATGACCATGGCATCTACTAGTACTCCTTTGCTCCAAAACTCCATTCTTTTAGGTGGTGCCAAAATCTAGTCTCTTGTCTTTGGGAATGGCACAACCATGTCTGGTTCCATCCAGGCCCACCTAGAGATATAGTCAATGAGCTCATTGGTGGGTGGAGTCACCCAGGAGATAGATGGGTCAGACCCAGAGGCTTCCAGGCATACATATTCCTCTTGGGAAGGGTTATCGGTAGACTACCCACCCCTCTGCTTAAAGTCTCCAGGATGTCTCCAAAGGAGATGTCATTGGGTGGTGATCTTAGGGACCCTTCACCCTCAACAAAATTGGTATCTTCAGTGACCAACTCCTGAGGGGAGTCCAAGTGCCTCCTCTTGCACTTCCTCTTCCTAGGGATTTCTTTGGTGGGGTGTTCTGGAGAAGTATTGGAAGAAATGAGAACACCCTCCTGGTTAGCCTGGAAACTTTGGATCGTCTGTCCCTGTCTAGTAGAGTGATGAGGTTCAAGGCACAGACACATATGGGATCCAGAAGGGAGATCCAAGGGGGGAAGGAACTGTCCATCCTGCAGAAGCAGAAAATACTCCCTCCACTACCTCAAAGGCAGAATCCTCTGGGAAGAAAGAAGTTGATAGAACCAAGAAGCCATTCAGGTCAGAGATGAGCTATCCAATGCTGAGGCTCTGAGGGGCAGAGATGGCTCCAACGACTTCAGAGTCAGCTCCAACACCTTGGATCTGAGAGGAACACTTCAGCTCCTACAGTTGTTTGTCTCCAGCTGACTCTGAGCTGGTGCATTCATAGAAGGCCTTGCAGCCAAAGATACTATAATCTTTAGTTCCCACTCAGATGGTCCCAGAAAACTCAGATCCATGGGCTCCAAAACTATGGGTCAGATCGGAGACGGAGGTGAGATAGGTGATGTACTGCTAGTGAGAGCTTCCTGACCTGAAGGGGTAGGAGCCAGAACAACTCCCACCTGAATCTGTGCCGAGAGAAACTTCATCATTCTATTCACAGTGGCTTTGGTCAGACTTTTGGAAAAGCAATATGATGAAGCTACAGACGGTGACCTGGAATGCTGGCAAAATTCAAGGAATGGTGATGGGAAGTGAGAGGGTATCAGATATAAGGAAGAAGTGTGGCTAGTCTGAGTTAATGGATTCAGATCCGAGAGTACAGGATCTGAGGAAGCCAATCTGGTGTCTGATGCCAGCTTTGGAGAAGGAGCAGGTTTCAGATCCAATTTTTCCTGTTTCTTGTATGGAAGCTCCACCATCGGATCTGAGGAAGGGGTGGAAGAGCCTGACAGATCTGAAGGCCTTTTTAAATGTTTCTTCAACATCAGTTTGGGGGTTGAGTCACAGATACAGCCTCTGAGAAAGTCAAAGGAAGCAAAACCTTTAAAATGAATTTATTTTTGTGGTCCACTGTGGCTCAAGGATTACATTTTTATTTATTCTTATTCTACATTTGTTTACCGGGAAGGTCTGACTGGACAGAGCTGTCCGTTTTCAGTGGAGGCCCGGGGAGAAAAGCTCCAGAACAACTACTAACATACTACACATAAGATATTTACACATTCAGTTACAAAAATATATTTACACATTCAGTTACAAAAATATAGCAGACAATAACATACGATTGCATAAGATATTTACATAAGCATAGTGGTTTAGACATACAATTAAAAGTATAGCAGATAGTAACATTTGATTGTTCTTCATACAGTATGTTTAGCAGAGATAATATTGAAGATGTACTGAAGATAAGACAAGAAAGGAAAAACTAAAATAGGAGGAGAATATACACAAGTTCATAGGAGGTGCATTGACATTTTAAGGGAAAGCTTTTCAACTTAGTCTAGGGGAGAGTTAGTGGGTATAAATGGGGCAGTGGGGAGTAGGCGACAGTGAGTTGGTAAGTAACGTGTGAAAATATATAGTGCATCTGTGGGAGTTTTAAAGAGGTTGGATAGTGGGTAGGGGACAGGAGTAAGAATACGTCAGCCAGGTGCTAGGCAGTTGCATGTCCAGGAGTTGTTTAGGTGGGAAATAAGCTGTTTTTTGAGGATGATTTTATTAAGCTGCACCCTGATTTGTAGTGGTAGGGAGTTCCAAGTTTTGGCAATGTTGCTGAAATACAGGGAGTCAACAGAGCTGTAATGGCTTTTGGAGATTGCAAATTGTAAATGATTTACAAATATTACAATTCTACTGAAGGTGTTTAGGGCCTAGACAATGAATGGACAGGGCATGTGCATCAGAAAGAGGCAACTTATGACCACACTTCATAAAACTGGATGGGTTTTCTGACCCTTTTTTTTTTTTTTTTTTTTTTGAAAAACAGAAAAAAGGGAAAGGAGATACCAACAACGGTATCAATGAAATACGCTAACAGTGTAAAAGGGGATAGAAAAAAGATTTACCAGCAACGGTATTAAAGAATTATACTAGCATGTAGGTAGGGAGGTAAAGTAAGATGTATAGAAAGTAACAGAAGTACTAATAGCCCCCCCGCCAAAAAAAAAAAACATCTCTGTCATTGAACAAACTAAGCCTGAGAGCTCACAGTGACCACATCCACATGCAAAAGTAGCAAACGAGATCTGAGGTGCATTAGTGGATAGAGGATTATGGGTAAGAGAGGAAGTTGAGAGTTTTCTAGTGGCCATAATCTGTGTATGAAAAAAAAAAAAAACAGCTGAGTCGGATCCGAACCTAATGGTTGTGGAGTGAATTAAAACTGACATCATCAGATCTTTAGTTTTATCAAAATAATATCTGAGCTATTTGTGCAAGTCCAATGTGTGAAGAACCTTCTCACTGGCAGACTGCAGAGTAGGAAAAAAGAAATGGACTCATTACGGGACAGCTCAGTGACCACCTTGGGTATATAAGGAGGATTAGTACGAACAGACACCCTGTCCCTCTGAAAAACTAAGAAAGGAGGAACAGCTATGAAATCCTAACATTCAGAAATCCTCTTGTCTGAAGTAAGAGCCAAAAAAAAAACAGTCTTCCAAGTATAGCATTGAAAGGAAGCTGAAGCAGCAGGCTCAAAAGGAGCCTCAGTCAATTTTTCCAAGAACAAAACTGAGGTCCCAGGAAGGTGGAACAGGATTCCTGGGAGGCTTGATATGAAAGACATTTTTAAGAAACTGTCTGACCTCAAATCTAGAGGCAGGAGGATTCAAGGGCAGACAAGCAGAAATTGCCGACAGGTGGGCTTTAACTGAAGAATAGGCCAACACAGCATGGAGTAGATACCTGAAATAAGCGAGGACCAGAGGTAAGAGAGGCACCACTAAGAAAATGTCTTCCATTTGGACAAATATGATTTCCTACCAGTGGCCTTCCTGACTTCCTGCAGGACTGGAAGCACATTCTCAGAAAAAAAGTGCCTAAAAAGGATCAAAACCCTATCACCCACAGTGTCAGCTGAAGAGTGGACAAGTGAGGAGATGGATAAGGGATCCCTTGTCTTGTGTGAGAAGGTCCACCTGGTGAGGTAACTTGTGATTGTCCCTGGCCAAGTGAGAAAGAGGATGGAATTGATGCCATCTGGGCCAAAAGGAAGTCGCCAACAAGATTTTAGGAGAGTTCTGCCTCATCCTGTGCAAGTCTCTTGGAAGCAGGGGAAGGGCAAGGAAGGTGTACACAAATTCCCCTTCCAAGGAAAAGACAGGATGTCCACTTTCCAAGCCAGAGGTCTTAGGACTCTGGAACAGAAGAGAGGAAGTTGTCTATTCAGAGGAGAGGCAAAAAGATCAGAATTGTATATTTAGATGTTGATTTGACAACTGATCATACTCAAATGGGAATTGTGACCAAAATTTACAGAAAGTCAACTTTTTCTAACTCATACCTGGATGATGGGAGCTGCCCATCCAGAACATCAAAAAAAGGGAGTGGTGAAAGGGCAGTTGATACGAGCAGCCAGGATGGTTAGTTCTGATGTTGACTTTCTAGCTGAATTGGAATTTATCACCCAAATGTTCAAACAGAGGGGATACCTTGACAGGTTATTAGAGGACCTCACTAAAGAGGTTATTCATAAACGAAGTCAGGGGATTTATACACCGATTTTGGGTCATGGGTTCATCAGGGGTGTTAGATGTATAAAGGAAGGTGGCCAGTACAATTCATCCCTGGTGTTAACATACAATGGGATGGTTAATTCCATTACTGGGGTGATAAATGACAATTGGGACATTCTGCAGTTTGATGCCAGTGTAGGTTCAAAGGTAGGTAAGAACCCTCAATATGCGTTTAGGAGAGAGAAATGTATTAAGAACATTTTGGAGGGAATAAGACCTACTTTTAACACAAACAGAAAAGTGGGGAATTTTAAATATAATTCTTGTTCTTTTTGTCAATATTTAATGGAAACTGAGGATCATTTTAGGGTCAATGGTCAAACATTGCACATTAGAGGCCATTATAATTGTAACAGCAAAAGAGTCATATATATGGCTAAGTGTCTAGAATGTCCCATTTTCTACATAGGGAAAACTTGTAGGAAATTAAAAACAAGAATGGGGGAACATTTAGGGGACAATAGACACTAATGTAGGTTAACAAGTGCCTTATTTAGGCACATAAATGAAAACCAAACACATCACTTCAAATTTTTGGTTTTACAGCAGTTAATGGAAGATGAGAAAGGGGGTATTTTAGATTTACATTTAGATTTAATGGAATTTAGATGGCAATTGTTTATGAATGCATCTCAATATCCAGGCATAAATGAGACTATTAGTACTGCCAGTGTTTTAAAACTTGATAACATTTCAGGATAGTTTTAAGAGGTAAAAGTTAAGACAAATATTTATGTATAACTATAAAGTGATGGATTCTTGTTTAATATTGTGTGTTTAAATTGATTTGAAATGGTTTTAAATGTATTTTAGTAACTGCTTTTTAACAAGAGCACACATTTTGTGAGTAATGCTTTAAATTTTAATGATTGCATAAATTGAATAATTCAAAGGAGTGTTTAATTTGGTTGGGTGACTGTGATGTTTCTTTGTTCTGAGGAAGTCTCTGTATTGGAGAGGAAAGCACTTAACATTTTGTCAATAAATTTTGGTGTCCTTTTGGATTGTTCACATTCTTCTGGTTTTATTCCCTGGAATCCACCATTGAAGCTTGAGCTTGAGACAAGGAAGTAAACGAAATAAGAAGTCCAGGGGTTGACATTGTTGAAGTCACAATGACTTGAGGTACCACTGAAGCTTTCTCATATTGAGCCTGGCCAGAGGAAGCATGAGAATTATGGAAGCCATAAATCCAAACAACCTGAGAAAGTCCCCGGCTGTGACTGAATCCAGAGGAAGAAGAAACTGGAAAAAGTCCATCAGAGACATGACCTTGGGGCAGGCAGGGATGCCAGCACAGGAATGGTCTGGATCCTGCAACCAAGGAAAACATGACCCTAAAAAGAAGTCAAGACTGATTTTGAAAGTTTATGGTGATCCCCAGACTCTGCAGCAGGGAAATAGCAAACTGGAGATCCTGAAACAGAGTCTCAGTAGATAAAACTTGAATGAACAGATTGTCCAGATAAGGAAAGATCTGAATCCCTCTCATGCTGCAAAAAGCAATGACAGAAGTGAGGTATTTGGCGAATAACCTTGGGATAGTAATGAGGTCAAAGGGCAAAGAAGAGAACTAAAAACACAAGAAAGAAACATGAAAATTCCTGAAAATTGGATGGATGAGGATATAGATGCTGGCATCCTTGACATTCATGGAGACCAGAAAGACTCGATGAAGAAGAAGAGGAAATAAAGTTTGAAGAGATATCATCTGAAAAGAGGGGACCTTGAGAAAGGTGTTGAGCTGAAGAAGGTCCAGAATTGGTCTCCAGGAGTAGAAGGGTATGCAAAGAAAGTATCTGTGTTAACAGGTCATCTAGATAAGAGAATATTAGAATTCCTTGAGGTCTATACAAATGTGTGACTGGTGCCAGACACTCTGTAAACACCTTGGGGACTGTAGATAGTCCTAAGGGTAAAGCAGGGAACTCCCAAGTGCAATAAACAAGTTTAAAAATCTCAGAAGTTTCCCAAAGAAAGGGTTAATTACAATGTGTGAATAAGCACCCTTCAGATCTAAGGATATTAGGAAGGCCTGAGAAAGACTGAAGGGCGAGACAGTCATGACGGGATAAAAATCTTGAACAAAAAAAACCTTGAGAAAAGTGCTGAGGAGACAAAATCCAAAACATGTCTCCAGTTTACTTCTTTTCTTGGTACTAGAAATAATCTGAAATAAAACTCTTCTCCCACACTCTGTTGTAGAACAGGTATTACTGTACCTTGGTAGAGCATGGCTTGAATGATAGGAGGAGGAGATTTACTTGACTGGACTGAGAAAGGCAGGAGGAGGTTCTAAGTAGACAGGCTAATTTGTCTGGGTAGGTAGGACTCCCAGACTTGGAATCCCTGTATGATTTATCTTTTTTTAGAAATTTCTTGCCTTGGTCTGGGGGTCTACATTATCTGCGAGAGGAGGATGTAAAGTTTTGACAGGTAATTTCTCTGGTATCTGGGTACAGAATTGATGAAAAAAATGTCTGCAATCCTTCATAATCTTTCTTTTCTCTTGCAAGGTTTTAAACAAGTTGGCTGATTCAAGGCCAAAAAAAGATCTCTGTTCAGAGAAGAGTCTACCAGAGGATATCAAATCCAAGCTACTAGACTCTCTTCTATTCAGAGGAGAGTCTAGTAGTTTGGCTTTAATGTTCTCTGGTAAGCAGAGTGAAGCCATGCATACCTTTTGATGACATATCCAGGAGCATCTGCTCTGGAGGCGGCTCTTACTGTGTCACAGTTGTACTTGATGTTATGTCTAGCAACTTGCCAAGCTTGAACCACCATAGACATGGGCCCATTGCTTAGTGCCTGGCACTGCCACAGAAGAAAGAGTTTTAGTTAAATTATACAAAACAGACAATAAATATCTTGTCATTTGAGTTTGATAATTCAGAGCTCTGGAAGCCAAAGTGGAAGAAGTGCAGACTTTTCCCCCAGTCTATCTATTGGCATTAGCAAGCAGGTATGAGTATGGAGGGCTTGCCAGTAGAAAAATAAAATGCAGAGGGACCTAACAAAGGGTTCTTATACAGAAACTTTAAATCTTCAGGCACTTTGTAAAATCTATCAGTCCTTTTAGGTGCTGGGGGCTCCACTTTTACCCAGAAATGATGATCACCAATTAGTATTTTCCTACTCACTCATTCCCTAAAGCCAGCCCTCTCAATGATCATGGCCATGTGAGACAAGCACTTTCAGCAGAGTGTGCTACCAGGAAATTAAAGAAGCAAAAAGGGCCAAAAACTACCATGGGAATGTAAGGCTAGGTTTGTTAAGATCCTCAAAGATCAACAACCTAGTAAGTACCTATGAAACGGTCTGGTTTACTTATCTGGCTGTAAGTAAGGATGATGAGCAATGTGTACTCCAACGGCTTACAGTGGTCAGAAGAACAGTATATCTCCCTCAATAGAAAGTTCACTCTAGATGTCAGCAGAAGCATCTGGAAAACATTCACTGACAGGTTTGGGAATGAGTCCAAAGGACAACAGCTGACCAAAGAATGCATACACTCAATACAGCAGAAGGGTGTAGCCAGCCATAAACTGTGTGAATGCATGTCAGTAATGCAGTCACTATCCAGAGACAGTATGGTGTGCAGATGTTCCTTGGTTTTAAAAATGAACAAAATAATGTATAGGGGAAAAGATTTGTACAATTTTCAGCATGACAGTGCTACTACACTGACTTAAACTTAGTACAGCTGTACGGGGCAGCAGGTGACAATTACAGCAACATGAAGTTACAGTTTAGGCAGAGTTGTGTCTCGCCCTTCTGTTCCAGTGCTCAGGCCATTCCCAATCTAGCACCTCCTTATAAAATGTCTGTTTTCAGAAAAAAAAAAAGCTTCAGGCTTATGCAACTTTAATATTCATCATACAGCACTGCCTGCATATACATAGTCTGATAACAGACACAAAAAGGGAGGAAGGTAATATACAGTCAACTATATAACAATACGTATTAATCAGTAGTTATCATAAAATGTTCATAGCAAACAGAGATTTAAAGTTGAACAGGGCATAATACAACTACTGGGGAAATTATGACATGCTCAATTCCCTTGGGCTGAGTAAAATTAAATACTACTTCAACCTACTTATGGGCCAGCAGACAGCAAATCCTTAGTAGAGTACAAGAAAGAAATAAGAGGTTGTAGTACTTTAACTTTTTGGTTATCTGTCATTTGCTTTAATAACATAACAAAAAAGCAACTGTTGACAGTTAAACTATCCCATTTTCTGCTTAGAGTAATTTCATGTCTGTTTTCACCTGTCCTTGTTGCCACTTCAAAACACGTACTTAAGAGAACAAAGTCAAGGCCAAGGATCTTCAGTAAAGTTCTTCCAATGCACTGAGATCAAACCTAATTTTTTATTCACTACCCTTCTCATTCACACACAACTGTTTGACTTGAAAGAGAGGAGAGTTTGACTGCTGATTTTCTCTGCACTTGCTCATCCTAAACCACATGTGCATGCTACCCCATGTGGACAGCTACAGGAACCACAAGTGAAGATGTCTGGTGGTTCTGTAGAAATAGTACTGCTTCTTTGAGATAGGAAAAAGACTTAGCTTCCAATGGAAGATTAACTTGTAAAAAACACTAGATACAGAAGGTACAACTATAAAGATTATGACCTATCATCATCTAGTGGCTGGGATATATGCATTTCTCCTTCCTCTTCTTATCACTGAATAGTTCAGCCCAGCAAATATTCTTTTACCATCAAAAGAGAAGTGCTTCTCTATTTTTCATAGGCTTAATTAACCACACTTGTTCCTTTTGCAGGCATGTTTCAAAATGCACTAAGATCATTTAAGAGGACTGCACTATGTCAAGGTGCATTGGCCCCAGTGATTTGTGAGCTCTCTAACTTCAGCAATCCATTTTAATAAAGCCAATATAATGCTAAGATATGGATTGCTTAGAAAGTCCAATTCCATGTAAACTTTTTTAACAAGCTTATTCTTCATGGGTGACTATCTTTTCACGAGGTCCAGTCAGGATTCTGGCACCTGCACTTGGATCTTTAGTTCAGTATATTACTGACCAAAGACTGCAGCATATTGGGGTGTTTGTTTAGCAATTATCCCACTTGTTGAAATTATTCCTCATTTGTGTTGATACATAGCTCAAATCTAGCGTGATATTTTTTTTTGCTGAACTCAATAAATCAGCCTCGGTGATAAAGTTTCTTTAGTACTCTGCAATGCAGTGGATGACTCAGTTAAGTAGGTTTGTCTGGCTGGCCAGAAGATCTTGTAGTCTCCTCCCCAAAAAAATTTAATACATTTCACCTTTTTCTTTGATTTACTTCTTTTAGTATTAATACTCCTGGATTCCTCAGCACTTATAATGATGACTGCTGTTTGTAAAAGTTATCAAAATAATTTTTTCAAAGGTATTATTGTCTCTCTTGAAAGAGACAGCAAAGGTCAGTGAACTCCTAAAAAACTACATTCCTACATTTGTATTTCATTGATTTTGTAAAGAGATGCGTTTAAGTACAAAATAAAATAAGAGTTGAATTCATTGCATTTTTTTTTGTTCTGAATTATAATGTGATCTTCCGGGCTCTTTTGAGGAGAAACAGTACATTTCTTATGTACAGTTTACTATCAAAATGTCGATCCTTACTCCGGCGAATTACGTATAATCGAAAATGGAAGGTCGAAAGCAGTACCATCGGAGTCACAAAAAACAATCTAAGAACGGGTTTTAACATGGGTCGAGGTAGGGGAGATGTTTGTAGTTTGGAATAACACTGAACACCTACCTCGACCCATGTTAAAACCGTTCGTAGATTGTTTTTTTTGAGATCGATGTTATCGTTTTCGAACTTCCGGTTTCGATTACACGACATTCAATGGAGTAAGGATCGACATTTTGATAGTAAACCCTTATGTACATTAGGGCTTCTGGTTAACACAGAAAATTAAACAAGAGAGACATCCAAATGCCTTTCTTTAACATGCTACAAAATATTTAAACAACTGGAAAAATAAAATGATGCTGTGTGTATTATTAATTACTGCCACTGAGTTAAAAACACATTTGCAGTAACCCATTTTCATGAATGATTAAATGCCTGATACACAAAAGAAAAGAGCTAATTCCCATACTCTGTCTTGCTACATCTTATCATTTAAAAATAAAATTTATCTCTTTCATCAAGTACTTAAATCACTAGAAAAACAAATGAAGCAAGTCCTGCAGTACTGATACCATAGACGTAGGAATTTTAATTCAAACGCATGAGCTGTAATTTACTGAAATGTTAGGTGACTTTGTTGCCCTTTTAAAAATGCGTTTTTGTGTAGTGCACTTCAGAATTCTGAAATATATGTCAAAATAGTGCTAGGTATGAAATCCCTCTGCAAGATGTTGGCCACTCAGGAAAGGCCACAGTTCAAAGTAACGTGCAAGCCTACAAATGTCAACAGGGAACAATAACCTGGAGCCACTACACTAGGTTTGCTGCCAAGGCAGAGGGCAACAATTTCTATCATCTGCAACACTATAACACTTCAGGAAGGCCACTTCAGTTTTACCATTTCCTTACTGTTGGACATTAATAAATACTGAACAAGTTGTTTTTTTTTTTGTTATTGTTTTTAATGAAGTGAATATTTCCATTAACTAATATCAAGAAGTTATCAGTCACAAGAAGTGAAAAACACAGGACTGGAATCTTCCTTTCCCTGCATCCTACTGATTAAACATCACTAGTCATATATGTGTTTAGTTCGGATCTGAGGAAAATTTTCTCTAAGTGAAAACAAAATGAATGCATGAGCCTGGATGATGACATAGTATTAATAGGTCTTTAAAAAAAAAAATGCTGAGTAACAGGTTTGTGAATGCCAGCATCTGACCATCACACAAACTGAAACAGCAACACTTAACCAAGCTCTAGGACAAAATACATCTGCATACTAACTATTTAAGAACGCTAAGCTATTAACTTAATTATGTAACACCAAATCTCTGGAAAACCAGTGGAGCTGCAGTAGAGTAATCCGACATGAATAAGGTGACCAGCAGTGGAAACCTAAAATACTTCAGCAAAATGTCAGAAATCCTGCTGGCTGATACCAGATTGTCCTCAGGCAGTCACTTCTAGATTGTGGAAGCTTAGGTAAATGTAAAAGATCCCACAGCAGTTATTTCAAACATTAGTAGAATCTCCCCATTGCCTTCGGCAGATTTTTAGAGTCAGTATGAAGAATACCTCAGGTCAGGATTAACCCAATCAGAAAAGCCAATAATATGGACAGATTATGACTAAGTGCCACCAGAACAGAATCCTTTGGAAATGCCCTTTGAAGTCTGTTCCACATGTAGAGGGAAATAAGACCGCAAGACCAACTGACTGGAATTAGTACTTCAACTAATCATACCGGGTATACAGAAGACCAAAGAAACTGCATCATACTAGCTGGCCAACAGGGAGAGGCCTGTTGGTCTAACTTATAAAAATCCAGTATTTTCTAATGATGACTTTATACTATAACAAACAACCAGAAAAGGCAGCAGCAGTACAGAAATCACAAAAAAACACAGTTAACTTCAAACTAAATTTTGAAACAAACCATGTGTTGCAAGAACAGATTGTTATGCTTGAAAATGAGATTACTATGATGCCAGCGTTTAGGGACCACACGTAAGTGTACCAGCAAATGCATAATAATCTAGTAGCTTTGGATAAAAAGCTTGAAATGATGAAAAGACATAAGCCAGAGAGAGATATTAATGATTTTCGTAACGGACACATTTTTTTCCTGGCCTAAAGAACATAGACCATTGAAGGAAATAACTTCTATAAAAACTCAAAGGGCCCAAATAACTTCAATGTATGAGTTGGATGATATTACTTTAACAAGCTTCGGATATAGGAATAATCCACATGAACGAGATGCTGTTAGAGCTGGAAATCAATTCCAAGCTACAACCTCTCCAATTCCAACCACTAGTGAACCATGCTTAGAGGAGCAGCCCCCTCGTCAGCCAATAGCAGGTAACACTCAAAAGAGTTTTTTTTTTTTTGCAACTCAGAGATTCATCACGAGGTGGTCCATAGTGAGGAAGGAGGGAGACGCAATGAAAGGGAAGCACAGCGGCCCACAGAACCAGAGCAAAGAGAATCGTCCAAATTCATGAATGCGACTTCTCCTTCCAATGTAGTTAATTTATCAGATACATGTTTATATTCTGCTGAAATTGCTGTGTTAAACAAAGGATTGCAGTTCATTTCTTCAGGTACGGACACAATTGTTGAGGCTTTGACTGACTTAAAACTTTTTACAAGAAATATTAATTTGAAATTAACTTTTAATGATACTTCCAGGACTGTAAGTGAAACTTTAAGAAATCCAGTACATTTATTTTAAACAGTTTTCCTGTCGTAGCAGTTTTTGAAAGTATTTGTGAACATGAACTATGACAGTTAAATGATAATAAGGTGAAGAAGTCTTTTAATATGACACCCTGTAAGACAAATGCCTTAAAAAATTTACAATGTAATATTAATATAGTTATTAAGCAAGCTGACATCGGTGGTTCCACAGTTGTCGTGAATACTAATGATTAGTTAAGCTCTATGAATGATTTTCTATTGGATGTTGATACTTTTAAGTTAGATATGGATGATTCAAAAAATATATTTCTACAGTTAACATGTCTATTTATGAAATGCAACTGAATGACGATATATTGATTGGCTTAATTATTTTACGGTGCCTTGTCCAATTATTCCTGCTTTATATAGACTTCCGAAAATTCATAAGAATTTGATGCATCCCCCCCCCCCCATGAGACCCATTGTTTCTGGTAGAGGGTGGATAACCAAGTCCATTTCTCTTTACTTACAGTCAATTTTAAGAGGCATGGTTGATCATATTAAGAGTTACATCAGGGATACTGGAGACTTCTTAATGAAATTTCATAAGTGGTATGAACAACATCTTGAAGGTAAATTCTTATTAGCAATACTTGATATTAACTCATTACTAACAGTCATTCTTAATGTCTATGGCTTAGACGCCATATACACCTTTTTGCGACATAACTCTGGAATGGGCAATAGAAATATAGATAACCTTATTCAATTATTGGAAATGGTTTTGACAAATAATTTGTGTTTAATGAACAACTTTATCATCAGAAATCTGGTGATGAGATGGGAACAGTGGTGGTGAACTGTTATGCTAATATAGTATTAGATCAATGGGAAAGGAAAACAATTTATGATTATTTAGCCAAACATTTTTCAAAGCTTTTATTTTACATTCGTTTTGTGGATGATATATTTTTAGTTTGGCAGGGTAGTAAGTTATTCTTCACCACAAAATGAAAAACAGGAATCAAGCAGTAAAATGATTTATTTCTCTCTTAACTCCTTGAAGGCTGTTGGTGGCCGAGGCGCTAGAGAGAAATAAATCATTTTACTGCTTGATTCCTGTTTTTTGTTTTGTGGTGAAGCATTTTGTGCATTGGTGCCTTTTTGTGTTGTATTCCTAGTAAGTTATTCTTGTTGAATATCTAAATGCATCTACAGAGTTTTTGAAGTTTAAATTAAAGATTTTATGACATATGATTGATTTTTTTAAATGTAAGGATATTTTTCAAAGAAAGGAAGATTAACACTAGAGTTCATAAAAAAAAATGTGGATGCTAACCGCTATACACAGTGGAATAGTATGCATGATCCCCATATGTGTTTGGAGGAATTAATAGCCAACTCTTGAAAATTATTAGGTTTAATACTGACCAAGATAAATGTGCTACACAAAATTCTGAAACTATCTAAGAATTTGTTCAAAGAGGTTATGAGCAGTCTAACATTAATGAAATTAGAGATAAGGTACTTTCACAAATACAGCTTGTCCCTACTTTAGTGGTAGGGCATTTGATGAAAGAACTGATAGAGAGCCTATACGAAAGGACAAGAATAAGATCAGATATGTGACTTCATACAATGTCAGAACCTCTGAAGTTAAGAACACTATAACTAAAAATTGGCATATTTTAAGAGCCATGCCTCAGCTCCATCACATTATTGATAGCAAACCAAGCTTTGCATATAAAAATTGTAAGAATCTGAAACAAAAACTATGTTATAGAGGAATGGGACAGGGTTTTAATACTAATAATAAGCAATATTTTGCAAAATGAGGCACCTTTCCATATTATAACTGTTGTTGTTGCAAACATACAGTCATTGGAGAGAACAAGTTCATCTATCCTAAAACAAAGAATATCATTTTTATTTGCATCTGACTTGTAATATCACCAATGTTGTAGATCTTGCTACATGTGTAAAATGCTTTGCCTTCTATGTAGGGAAGTGCAGTAGAAGGCTAAAGGACCAAATAATTGAACACCATCCTGAGATAACAAGGATGATACAGACAAATAACCTAGCTGCCCACATATTACAATATGGTGACCATCATGAATTTAAATTTAGGGTTACTGATGTGGTTTTTAAAAATCTTAGAGGTGTATTTAAGCAATATACTTAATGTTAGGGAATACACATGGATTTTAAGATTAGAGGCTGACAGATATCCGGGGGTAAATGCTGTTATTAGTTTGAAACCTATATTAGTTCAGAAACAAATGAGATATAAATGAATATTGTTATTTATGAACTAATCAATGTTTTTTATTTAATTTTATATGAATAGTTTTATATTTTATGAATTTTTTTAGTATTAATGAATGTTTTGTGATGACTGGTAGGGTTGTGTCACATGGTTTTCTATTGAAACGATTTAACTGAAATGTTTAATGAGGTACTTTGCATTTAAAAAGGGTTGAGCCTGAAAGCTTTGTTGTGTGCGTATTAAAGCATTTTTAACTTATTGTGGATAATGTGGTTTGTTTCTAAGTATAGCTTGGACTTGTACTATAACAACCCAACTTCCACACCTGGCCCACAGAATAAGAGATCTCAACTACTGAGTTTCACCTTTCTGAGGGCAACATAGTACAGAAGATGAGATGGACTTGCTGGTCAGGGGGAGACAGAGTTTTTGGTGTATGGTTCATTACTGACCCAAAAACAAGACATAAAATCACTGCATAAATATGGTCCGGCAATAATTATCAGGGGGTTAAAATCCCACATCAGGACAATCACTCACCTGTCTTAATACCACCAAGGTAGTTCATGCTTCTGTACCACAGCCCAGTGACCAGACGTAATCTTTCTCCACCCATGAATAAGAGGATGAGTTTACATACTGAAAAATATTTCCCATGTAGAAAGCATGGGCCTGCATCAGTAAGAAAATTTTCAGTTTTAAAAAAAGAAAAAAAAAAGTGGCATGGCATACCCATTCTGAAGTACTAAATACTGCCTTACTCACCTGTGGGCCAGGTGGTTTAATCACGGTTTTGTTAAGGTCAGAAATATTGTAAGTTAACTTCATAAAGTACGTGATCTACAATTGGCATTCACAAATCTCATGCATAACAGGTGATCCATTACCACTTTGTTTCACATGACAATGACTGCTTAACCTCTGCTTATTCTGCCATTTTGATTGGTAATACAATATGACTGTACATTCCCTATTTACACTGCCTTACTGTCCTAAAGTGGCCCTAACTACATAGGCTGATAATCTGCTTTTGTGTTGGCACCTATAATTTCTAGCAGTGTCATATACGCCTCCTGTTCGGCTACACTGTATTTAATTATCTCAGGTGCATCTATTATCGTAACATCTCTGTACTATTACAGTTGTGTGCCCTGTGTTTGGCGTGTGTTATGATTAAAAGAGGTCTCTTTGGTCCAGCCCACTCACCCAGTTAATAAAAGAAGAAATGCATAATGGGGTACCAAGGTGAAGCACAGTGACAGAGAGAGGGTACTAATAATGGGTTACTGTGAACTCTGGTGAATGGAGATATAACCATGAAGGGAAGAAGGAAAATAAACACAAACAATGTTTTTACATTATGTGATATAATACAGTAATGCATAAAGCAATAGTTTCAAATACTTAAAATATGTCTTTTTAATTTATGTCAATACTAAAACAGCAAACTGATTTTTTATACAATTTGCATGTTTGTATAGGAGTTTTTCCTGATTTGTAACTTAAGTAAGCAAACATCTGTACTGAAATCTTCTTCCACTGCAAATGACAGCTAAATCAAAAGGCCAGGGTCAGGTGACGAATGAATGTCAGGATAATTACCTCTGTTTTATTAACTTATTTGCCTTTGTTTACCAGGAAAGTCCAAATGGTTAATACCCATTTAGGCGGAGGACCAGGGAGAAAAGCTCCATTTGCTTACATTGCTTTATACTTTAAGTTCCAGTTAAACACAGAGCAGTTACATTTCTATATACATTTCTACACAAACAGTAGTTACATTTATACAGTCTAAGTTTTTACATAGGTGGAAGTTACTAAAGAAAAAAATCCATGTACAATTTAGTGGATTGTACATGCAGTAGTTGTATATAAACATTGTTTTGTCGTTTCAGTGAGAGGTTGAGTGTATTCTGTTTAAGGAGAGTATTTGTACAGTACTGTATGGTAAACAAAGTCTCAGCCTTAAGATGAGGATTATTATTTTATATTATATTACATTATAGTATTAGTATACTATTATTATTACTATTAGTCTAGAAAAACATATGATGGCCCTCACATCTGTATCCCAGTACGCCCATCAACCTCTTCTGAATGGCTATTTTGTACAACAGTTAAAGCAAATGTCTTGTCTGCATTATGCATTTTAACATAGTTTACAGTACTAACATAAGTAAAATTAATGGAAAGGCATGTGTGACTAAATATGATTATATTTACATCTACCCAGAATGTGGAGATTCCAATTTCAATGGGAAAAGCAGAAGAAGAGCTGCAAGCATTTCCCAGTTGGTAACATGCATATACATTTAAACTAGTGTGAAACACTTGTACAGTGAGCTCAAAACTAGAATTTCTGCTGCTCAAAACCAGATTTTCTGTCAACACCCCTGTCTCAGTCTACCTCACAGGTCACTGTACACTGTTACTTCACATATGGCATCCTACATCTCTCCAAAGTCGGTACATCAGGCCAGGTTATATACTACTTCACTATGTGCACACCTTGTATGAAGGAGCATCTGTAGCAGATATGTAACATATGGCTAACAATGTCATTGCATTCCTGTAGCATCTCCACTTATGCATTACATTCAGAATTTGCAATACTGCTCTGCCCAAGATATGCTTGTTAAACTCTCCTTACTCATGTTTTAATTTACAAATCAGATCATTCAGTCATGGCTCTGCGTCACACTCTGACTAGACCACTGAGAGTGGAGACAGTGCTGAGTCCATACAGAAACAAAGCATGCAATGGTAGTGCTAGTCAGCACAGCTTAGGGGCACCTTAGATCATCAGAAGGGAAAGACAGCACAATAAGGGGCCATGGCACCCTGGAGCAGTTCTTCCACCATGGCTACAGAGTATGGAATTAAAGGTAATCATTCACTGATGGTGGTTAGAACTGCACCCCCTACACAATACTGAGGCATCACAAAATGCCATGCAGGCTATATTCCTAACAACACTAAAAATATCATAGAAATACATGACCCTCCCACGACTGGCAAATGAGAACTATGATTCGCTAATCATTCTTATTTTTAGCCTTGGCTCAAGCTTTTAGATTAAACATCAGAAAGCTACTCATGGAAGGGTCATTCTTAAAGAAAATTCTGAGTGTACCCTGTGGATGAAAATGTGGAAATATCACAGTGACAAAATGTGGAAATATCACAGTGACATGTAACAGGACATGATGGCCTGTAGCATCACTTGTCAGACAATGTGAGGTATTAGAACTAAAAGAAAGTATGAAAGGTTTTGTCTTCTACCCATAACACTTTTTGTTCTAATCATATCTGTAAATCAACCCTGGAACAATGAAACACACATTTTGCAATATGGCACATTCACATGTAAGTTAAGCAGGCATGTAAGACACACATGGACTACTCTACCTTCCTTTTTGCATAACATCTGGGCTAGGACAGCTGCACATGTAGCAAGTGCTAATGAGAAAAGGCCGCCGAGTACTCTCATGGAACACATCAAGGGAAGTGGTGGCTGGGCAATTACTTCTCTAAATCAGCACAATTATTCAGATTAATAACAGAGCAATGCATCTCCTGACTCAGATTACTGATATGATATTTAAAGCAGTAATTCACTCTAAGCAGATAATCACATGCAATGCTGCATGCTTACATGCACATGAAATCAACACAAGTAATAACCATCAAGTGCACCAGTTTAAAGCATTCACACAGGCTACAAAGTATTAGTACATCTCACAGAAACAGTGCAGTAGACCAGCACAAATTCCACAGTTGTTTAGAAAACTAATGCAGTATCGTTTTTATGACTCAGTTTCAGAAATTAATCCGGTCACAAACAATTTTGCAAAGATAATTTAAGTGGCTTAAAAAGACTAGCTATAACTTGTTTATATGATTGTTTTTAAGTTGATTCGCTCACATAACAGCAAGTGAGAGATTTTTGAATTTCACATTGGAAGACCAGAGTCCTGCAGCAAAATTCCAAACCAGTGTTCATGTGAACGGCAAGGCCCTGAAAACTGCTGTATATCACCACCTTTACTAGCTTAATCAACTTGAGGCAAAGAAACATGTCAACTGCAACAACCTCTGAATGGAGATCACTTCTGCCCTCCTACAAAATACCACTGTAGAAACGGGATGATGCCATTTAAAGATAAAAACTGCAATGGTTTTAAATATCTACAATTATTTAAAAAGGACACAAACTGCTTTACCAAAACTGTAGTTAAGACAAAGATATCAAACAGCAAAGATATGAAAGTATAAGTAAGGGCATGGGTTATGTAGGGCTCCAGCTTAAACAGCCAATGAAATTTGATGGACTAAGAAATGGAAGGCAAGTGATGCAGCCAATACTAGATACTGAATGGGTGGAGAAAGACTCAAAGGTGGGAGGGGAAAACAGTCTGGATGGCTGATGGAGACAAGAAAAGCAATCTGTCGAGGTATAGAAAAAGACAAGAAAATCCTGCCATCAGGTGGTCCCGCAGTCGGCCAGAGTTCCAAAGTCTTGGTCCGGCGTCGGTTGCTGTTGCTTCTTCCCTGACGTCAGTGCGCCAGGGGTATATAAGATGCAGCCGATGCCATTTTCTTCAGTTTTTTTTGCCCCAGATGTCCGGTGCCCCCAAATAGGTAGGCAACACATATTGCTACTAAAACATACATAAAAGGTAAAACCAACACATTTAGGTACCAGCAAATACACCACATAGGTAGTATAGGGTAGAAAGGTATAGATAAGTCCCAGCTAAGAAAGAGGGGATGGAGGGAGGGTAACCTGGACTGCAGCAGTGAATACACTCGAACATCTACATTTATGGTAGGTACAAAACTGTACTATGTTCATCGTGTTTTACTGCTGCAGTCATTACACTTGGGTTGAATCCCAAAGCTGAGGTAGGGTGGCTGGTTCTATAGAGGATTTGGGGCGGCTGTGAGGCCCTGCAGCACTGCAGTGGCAAAGCCAGCTCTGGATTTAGAATAAAGAGGCAAGTGGTAATGTTTGGTAAAGGTGTGCACAGAACTCCAAGTTGCAGCTTCCAAGATATCTTTGGTAGGTACTCCTCTAAGGTAGGCAGCTGAAGTGGCTGTTGCTCTAGTGGAATGTGGCCTAATGTTGCTAGGTACAGTTTTCCCATGCTGTGTGTAGCAGAAACGGATACAGTGTCCTATCCAGTTTGAAATGGTCTGCTTTGAAATAGCCTTTCCCTATGATCCTGCAGCATATGCTACAAACAATTGCTCAGTTTTCCTGAAAGCTTTTGTTTTGTCCAAGTAGAAACGCAACTGTCTGTGTATGTTCAATGAATGCAGAAGTTTCTCCCCTTTATTCTGGGGATTTGGGTAAAAAGTTGGCAAGTGAATAGTTTGGTTAAGAGCCACACTGGATACCACCTTTGGCATAAATGAAGGGTTTGTTCTTAAAGAAACCCTGTCTTGGTGAAAAGTGATGAAAGGCTCCACTGCCATTAGTGCCTGTAACTCTGAGACTCTTCGTGCTGAGGTTATTGCCAGAAGCAGAGCAGTTTTCCATGACACATATTTTAATTCTGCTGAATTCGCTGGCTCAAAAGGAGGTAAAGTTAGTTTTTCCAAGACAAAATTGAGGTGCCAAGTTGGTGTCGGTGCTCTCTGGGGTGGTCTTATGTTTTTAGCCCCTCTGAGGTACTGTTTTAGCAATGGATGAGAGATAAAAGGAGGATCTGTATTGTAGTGAGCCGAGAGGGCAGAGGCGTGGATCTTAATGGATGAAAAGGATAGGCCTTTGTCCAGCATCTCAGTTAAGTATTGTAATATCTGAGGAATATTTGGGACAAGAGGGTCAAAGCTTTGAGCTTGGCTCCAGGCACAGACTCTCTTCCACTTTTCTGAATAGGATTTCCTGGTGCTAGGCCTCCTGGCCTCCAAAATGACATCCATAACAGCTTTAGTGAGAGGCGTTGTCTGCTTGACTAAGGAATCTGCCATGCAGCCAGGTTTAAGGTTTTGAGCTGGCTGTGCAGGATCTAATTGTTTTGTTGAGTCAGAAGATGCGGAATTTGAGGGAAAATCCATGGTGGGCCTTGAGCTAAGTTCTTTAAGATTGGGTACCAGTGCTGGCGTGGCCCGTCTGGGGCAATCAGCATCATTTTTGGCTTTTCTCTACTTTCCATGCTTGTATGTGGTAAGTCCTTGTGCAGAATTTTTGTAGTTGGCAATTCATTGGGGAGGCAAAAAGATCCATGTCTGGGCTCCCCCATTTTTGTGTTATCATGCTGAATACTTGTGGATTTAATTTCCACTCATGAGGATCCATGATGTTTCTGCTTAAGTCGTCTGCCAGAGTATTTTTCTTTCCTGGCAGGAATTGTGCTTGCAGATAAACTTGATAGGTTAGAGCTGTGTTCCACAAGATCATGGCTTGTCTGCATAGGGGATAAGAATGAGTGCCCCCTTGCTTGTTTATGTACCACATAACTGTGGTGTTGTCTGTCTTTAATAGTTGTCCTGGATGCAGAAGGTCCTTGAAAGCTATCAGGGCATTTTGTACAGCTAGCATCTCATTTGATGTGAAAATGCATTTGGTCTGTGGCCCACTTGCCCTGAATACATTTTCCTGCCATGTGTGCTCCCCAGGCATAATCCAAAGCATCTGTTGTTAATGTCTGCTTGGCTGAGGGTAGAGTGAAAGGCTGTCCCTTGTTGTGGTAACATGTCTGTGCCCACCATCGAAACTCCTGTTGTAGGCAGGGAATTAGTGGTATTACTGCTTCCAAACTGTGACAGTGTTGAGTCCAAACACTTTTTAGGTACCACTGTAATTTCATCATATGCAGTCTGGCATATGGTATTAATAGTATGCAGGACGTCATGAACCCCAAGGCCTGCAGAATTTTTCTTGCAGGGAGTTAGGTTTTTGTTGCCATCAACTGAAAGTACTGAGTCAGTTGTCCTTGCTTGTTTGGCATGAGATAAGCCATCTGGGCTGTTGTATTTAAGCTGGCACCCAGGAATATTATCTCTTGTGAGGGCATTAGTTTTGACTTCTTTTCGTTTACGGTGTACCCCAGGCAAATTAGCAATCTTTTTACAAATGCCAGATGCTTTAGAAGAATGTCCTTGCTCTCTGCTTGAATAAGGCAGTCGTCCAAGTATGGATATATTTGTATTCCTTTTTGTCTGCAAAATGCAATTACTGGTGCCAGGCATCTTGTGAAGACCCTGGGCTCAGTAGATAAGTCAAAGGGCAGTGCAGAGAATTGGTAATGCATTGAATCAGCTATGAATCTGAGGTATCTTCTGCAATTTTGTCTGATAGGGACATGCAGGTATGCCTCTTTGAGGTCCAAAGTAACAAGCCAAGCCTTCTTGCCCAGCATGGGAAGACGCTGCTGTAGTGTCAACATTTTGGATTTCGGAACATCCAGGTAAGTATTTAGAGTAGAAAGGTCCAGTATGGGTCTCCAGGCTTTGTCCTTTCTGGGGACCAGGAAAAGTCTTTAGTAAAACTCTTGTCCTTGTTCCTGTTGTGGCACTTTTTGAATAGCTCTCATGTCCATGAGGGCTGTAATTTGTTTTTGTGCCTCTGCCCATTGATTTTGTGGCAAATCTGGCATTCCTTTTAGCCTTGGTAGAGTGTGAAAGTGGAACCTGTAACCTTGAGACACAATATTCAGAAACCATTTGTCTTGGGTGATTATATGCCAGTTTTCTGAAAAAGTGCTAGTTTTCCCCCTAAGGGAGCTGCCAAAAGGTAAGTGCTTGGCATTTGAAGGGGGAAGTCATTGGGACTGTTTCCTATAAGGTTGTGACTTGTCTTCCCCTCCTTTTGGGGTTGAAGCACCCCACTGTCGTGGTCTGTAAGAGCCTTGGGGCTGAGATCTGCATCTTGGGCGTCTGTCTGTATCTGCCTCTTTGTGGTCTGTCTGACACTGGAAAGGACCAATTTTTTGAAGGCCAATTTCTGCTAAATTGAGGTGGCTGTACCTGTTATAAATCCTTCACTGTTTGCATAGATTTTGCCTTCTCCTCCATTTTCTTTAATACCTCTTCTGCTTTAACACCAAATAAAATATCCTGCTGTAAAGGAGCATCCAATAATTTTGCCTTAACATGATCAGGTAAACCTTGTTCTTTTAACCAAGCATGCCTTCGAATCACAGATCCTGTAACTGCTGATCTACAAGAAGCCTCTAATGAATCAAAACCACATTGCAGAGTATGTTTTCCCACTTGTTCAGCTGCATGCAATAAATCCTGCATTTCCTTATAGTCAGGATGTTCTGTACTTGTAAGCATTTTCTGTTTTAACAGACACATTAAATATTGTTGGTATTTAAGCACGTGAAACTGGCAATTTAAAGCCCTCACTGCTAAAGTTGCAGAAGTGTAAACTTTCTTCCCCCATCTGTCTAATGCTCTAGAATCCCTGTCAGAGGGAACTGGATTTTTAAGAACAACGAAAAGAACAAAAAACGTTACCGACCAGGTAAAACAAATGTACCAGCAAAAAGTAACCAAGCAGCTAGGATAAAAATTTAATTCCAATCTCATAGTGAGCAAACGAAACAATTCCACAAATACACTCAAGCGCTTTCACCCGGGCTCTCCCAGGCTTTGTCAAGATAACTAACACAGATTTCCTACATCTTTTATACAATTCTTTAAAACTAATAATTGAATTAGTACCTCAATTATACAATTATCAAATCATGTGAATAAAACAAACTCTGTTAACCTATTTAAACCTAAAATTTACATTAAAATTGTGAGTAGTAAAAACTTTAAACTACTTCACTATTATTATCCAAAGTTACACAAATGTTTAAAATATTTAAAAAATGTACTGTTCAAAAACAAAATACTTATGCAATATAAGGTTTTATATTTGAATTGCACATAATCCCAAGTAAAACACCTTATTTCTATTTTAACGGCTGGACCTGTCATGGACAAAGAATGTATAACTCCTTATTTAAACCCTAAGTTATTAAAAAAATAAAATATAAATACAAGCGGACTGCATAGTGTAACTATAAATGTGAGAAGTGACAAACAAATAAACCAAAGGCCCTAACTAACTAAAGCTTAGCTCTCCTTAGTTTGAGTATATTACTTATGCTGATGGTTTCATTTACTGGAACTGGATTTTTAGCCGTGGAAGCCTTTACTCCTTTGGGACCCTGGGAAATAGTTTCTGGGTCAGCAACAGGGTTTTTATAAAGAAATGTGTGAGAGTCAGGGACTCTGTAGTACCTGTCTGGCTTGACTGGAGCAGGGGGCAAAGAATCAGGATTTAAACTGGATTCAGAGAACACATCATCCACAATATCTAACACTGGCGGAATAGCAAGGGGCCTGTGCTGAGGCAATAAAAGAAAGTCTCTGAGCCTTTTCTTGGATTCTGAGTAATCCTGGCCCTCCCAATGGAAATGCTCCCTCATGGTATGTAAAGTTTCCCCAAAAGAGTAATCCTCAGGAGGAGAGGCTGAAGGAATTGATTTTTGAGCATCAGAGTCCTCAAGGGGGTAAAGAGTATCCCTGGTCTGAAGAGGAATCAGAAGAAATGGAAACCTGGTCAGAGGAATCATAGTCTGTATCCTGCCTAGGCCTTTTGTCACGAGGGGGATGGGAACCCCTGATCAGAGTAATTAAGTCTTCGGCCATTTTGAGCATCTGTTTTTTAGGCATGGAGGCCTGTCCAGGTGAATGCTGTACTTGCTTCTTTGTCTTTAATGGAGTTTTAGACTTGGCTGTAGTTTTGATGGTAAGATGTGAAGGTCTGAACACACCCTCAGAAGCCAATGCCTGCTCAGCGGCTCTGGACCCATCTGAGGGGTTAGTTTCCATAGGCCCAATACCTTGAGTTTCCAGAGGCCTAGACATCTCCACGTGGGAGTCGGAGGCGGCCTGTGGCTCTGAGGTAGCGGGTGTCAGGGGCTGCGAAAGCGCCTCACTGAGAACCGGCGACTGGCCTGGAAGAGGCTTCGTCATCAGTTTTGGGCCTCGGATGCCTGTCCTTATCCTTGTCTTTGCGTTTTTTGTGTATTCCGGTCATTGGTTGTTCCGATGGCATGGTATAATTAAACCTTCGGCCAAAGTAATGGCGAGCAAAGTCAAACAGACGTTTAATAGTGCGCTTGTTAAATCTAGCACAAAACTGACAACTAGTGGCATCGTGGTCTGGGCCTAGGCATGGAATACAGTAAGAATGAAAATCCTTATGAGGTATTTGCTTCCCACAAGAAATACAATTATTAACTTTTACTGACATCGGTCTGAGGCAAGAAAAAGTTTCCCCAACGGTGTACTTAGCTTTATTGAAGACTTTGGTTCTGAAATTCAATTTGAAAATCTCAGGAGTCGGCCGACCAGCACTTGCGAGCTGCTTTTGCTTCAGGCACCGCGCGGCAAGAAAGACTGAAGAAAATGGCGTCAGCTGCATCTTATATACCCCTGGCGTACTGACGTCAGGGAAGAAGCGACAGCAACCGACGCCGGACCAAGACTTTGCAACTCTGGCTGACTGTGGGACCACCTGATGGCAGGATAACCCAAGTGTAATGACTGCAGCAGTGAAACACGATGAACATCTACAGCTGAAGTGGTGAGATCAGTGCTACAAACAAGAAAGAAAGAATAAAGTCAGAGAAAGACATACAAGAGCAACTTTTAACTAGATGAAATGTTATCTTTTGTTCACCATGCTAGTCTACTAGACCATGGGTCTCTTTTCAGAGATACTCAAGGTGGTATTTATACTGACAGATGAAATTAGTGCAGGGTACTGATGGTAACTGCCCTACTATTTTCAATAAGTGCCACAGGATCATTTACAGCCACCACTGCTACCACCAATTCAGGATCATAGGATGAAAGGAAATTACTAAGCTAATGGGCCTAGAGCCCTTACAAGCCTAGCCAACTTCAGCCTGTGTTCCCAAGGTCTGGTTCAAGCAACACTAAAATCAGCACCTACTGCCCCTGCCCAAGAGGGACACAGGTGGAACTCCTGAGGTGATTTCTGGTTACCCATCCAATCGTTCAAACTGTGCTTAAATGGGGGTGTCGAAGGGCTTTGTTTAACATGAATAGGAAGTTTGTTCCAAAGGTGGGAAACCTCTGTGAGACAAATCTGTCTCTCCAGAAAGTTCTGTTGATATCGCATACCAGGTTAAGGTCCTTTGAGTGAGTGACCCATGTGCCATTTGACTGGTGAATGTGCAGAATTTCCATTAAAGCTGAGTCAGTGATTGCTCTATATGCAAGGCACAGGTCACCTCTGAACAGTCTGTACAACACAGAGTAAACAGACAATGAATTCAGTCTGTATGTATAAGACAGATTTTGAAGACCCTAAATTTTCTTTGCAAGGAACCTTTGTGGTCTCTCCAATTGCTGCAGGTGTCTGAAAAGGAACACACAAAAGCGAGACTTGTACTCTATTATGGACCTGATGAGGGAAGAGTACAGGGGTGTTATAACCTCTTTTTTTCTGGAGGCAATGTCCTTACATATGAGATGAGCAACATAAAACACCCTTCTTATCACTGTGGAGACATGGTGCTTAAAGTTAAGGTTGGTCTCCACCTGTGTGTCCAGATTGCTCACCACTGATTGTGTGCTTAGGGTAATGTTATTGATGTGGTAGTTTGCAGGAACATCATCCTTGCTGAAGGGGATGGTAATGCATTTTTTTGTGTTAAGTTTAAGAACATGACTTTGGCACCAGTCATTAGTCTGTGTAACACATTCTTACTGGAAGTTGGCATCGCTAGGGGTTTCAATGATCACTCCCAGTTTGCAGTCATCAGCAAACTTTGTCAGTTAAAGTCCTCCAGTATTAGCCTGTACTTCAGAGAAGTAGATTCCGATCAATAAGGGCCCCAGAACCGATCCCTGTTGAACATCACTGGTTAAAGCTCTGCTGGTGGAGATGGAGTCCCCCATTTTGACTGTATGAGTTCTATCAGTGAGCCAGTTTGCAACCCACCTGACAATCTATGAGCCGATACCCAGTTGGTTGAGTTTATCAACAATGCCTGAGTGGGAGATTGTTTCAAAGGCCTTGGCTAAGTCTAGATAGGCCATATGCCCATATTTGCCCTTGTCTAGGGCTTTGGTGACTGTCTCGAAGAAGTCTACCAAGTTTAACAGCCATGATCTCCTCTTGACAAAGCCAAACTGGGTGGGGTCGAGCATTTGGAGATTTCCAGTATCTCTGTTAAAAAGGTTCATGATGATTCGTTCTGTGGCCTTATAGATAAGGCTGGTCCAGGCTAATGGGTCTATAGTTCCTGGGGTCCGTGGATGCACCCGCTTTGTGCAAAGGGATGATGGTAGCTGTTTTCCATTCCACTGGGACAAAGTCAGTGCTTAGGCTGTGACTGAAAATCAATGTTGATGCTAATTCCTGTTTTAATCCATGTAGAACACAGCCCTGGATATTGTCTGGTCCCAATACAGGCTGTGTTTTTGGCCTTGGAGAGTGCATTTAAGACCTGCTCCTCTGAGATACTAGGCAGGGGACAGATGTTAGGGATGCTTTGGGATACATGTGGTGGGGACAGAGAAGTGAAGTTTTCACTGAACCTATTAGCCAGCAGGTTTACTATATCCATAGGTTCTATATATGTAGTACCATTAACTAAGAGTTCAGCGCAAATCTGTGCCTTGCCTTTGAGGTTATGGTTGTAACTAAAGAACATCTTGTGGTTATCCTTAGTTAGGGAAACTAAACTGAATTTGCAGTTAACTTTGGAGGACTTCACTAGGAGTCTTATTTGTTTAAGTTGAGGAGAGAGTGTTTCCAGTTTTGAGACCATTACTTACTATTCTTAGACAGCAATTTCTTTCTACTGTTGTTTAGCCTATTAATGGCAGTTGTCCACCAGGCAGGTTTGTTTATCCTTGAAGATCTTGCTTTGGTTCTATCAGGTACAGCAGAGTCAATACAATTGTACAGGTGCTTGTATAAAGCACTGGTGTATAACTCAGCATAGGTGTCTGTTCCATCAATGGGGAAGGGGGTATGAAGCTATTTATGCAGTCACGCAAGAGGTTGTAATTGACCTAAAAGAAGTTTTTTTTTAGTCTAGTTGTTGTCAAGTGGGGGAGGGGGGTTATGTTATAGTTACTTCTTTTTTTTTTCCATAATAAATCTTTATTATTATATTATTTTCATACACAATTAAAAACAAGAACAAAATTTTTAGAAAAAACTACTAACTAATATCACTAACCATCACACCAAACAAATATACAATATTTACAAGAAGGCTTCCATGTGAAACATTAATAGAAGAAAAACAGAAAGTAATTAATAACATTTCAAGTAATAGACAGTTTGATTACAAAATTCTCTCCAAACATATAAATAATTGTTAATACCTTCAAGTTAAAAGTATTACGCTAGTATAATATTAAATATCTGTTCCCAAATTTTTGGATTATTAATATTTTTATTATGCGGATTTAAAAGCAGTTTATGAGCTAATATATGCCTTGTTGCCAAAACTCTAAAGTTATCCCATGATGTTTCAGATGGGTCTAACCAATTAGTGGCTATATAAAGCTTCATTAATAAAAAAATATTAATATATATAATACTTTGTGATCTAGGGAGTTCTTTCGGGGGAATATGCAAAATCATAAATTTCCATGACAACGTTGTGCTTTGGTAACCCATCTTCTGAAGTTGAATCTTAAGGGAATTCCAAAGCTTGTATATGCACTTACAGCTCCAGAACATATGAAGAAGGTCAGCCGGTTGATTTTTACAATATGGACAGGTTAGAGAGTTTTTAGAGTTAAATTTATGCAGGGTAAGGTGTGTATAATATGCATTATTCCATATCATCCTCTGGGTATATATCAATTTTTGAAGAGAAGTAGATTTGATAGTCAAGTCAATTGCTTTTAACATAATACTTTTGTCTGTCAATAGGATTTTCTCTTCCCAATAGTTTGATAACAAAACTTTATCATGAAATCTAAATTCTTTAATTAATTTATTTGTTGTTGTTATATATTTAATATCCTGTTGGAGAGCTTGCCACAAATCAGAGCATTTATTCGCAGTCTCATCTTCAGGTTTAAAATTTTTAAAGTAACTTATAGCAAGTTCTCTAATTTGTCTCAAAATAACAAGATCATTTTTAGGTAGGTTAAATTCTTGTCTTATTTGGTTGGCCGAACATTCAAGATATTTATATATATCAATCAAAGTTAAATTAACTATTAATGGAAACTTTTTAAGATCAATTAATTGATTATTCAATTTTAAATTAGGATTCCTATAAAAGGGTTGAAAAACCATCATATGCTGATCCAGATCCAATGATTGAAATAAGTCTTGTAAAGAAATTATGTCCGTTTTAATGTGTTCAATAATCCCATATAATTTCAAAGCATCTTTACCTAAAAAAGGTATTGCTTTTGGATTAATATTCAACTTTAAAATATATTTATAATTCAAGATCACCCAAGTTGGTGTCCACTTAGTACTAGTGATATCATAGCTGGCAATTCTTAGAATTCTATTAGAGTTTATGATTAAATAATACATTTCAAAATTAGGCAACTCCAGTCCTCCTCTATTTTTTGGGGTCATTAATTTATCATACGATATCCTGTTTTTTTTTTTTGTTCCCAAATGAATTTAGCCAATTCTTTATGAATTTGTTTAAAAAATGTCTTCGAAAGTATCAGTTGGGCTGACCTGAAAATATATAATAGCCGTGGTAGTACATTCATTTTAACAATTGAAACTTTTGCTAATAGTGGCAGTTGTAAATTTTTCCACCTCTCAAAATCAGAAATTATTTGGTCCCAAATTATTTTAATGTTACTACTGTAGAAGTCTTTATTATCTGTAGAAAACTCAATACCCAAGTATTTAATATTTTCTTTAAATGTTACCTGCCCAACCAAAGGTAATAGTGAAAAAGGTTTTGGTGTCTTTAAAGGGAAGATATTGTTTTTTTTTCAAGTTAATTTTATAGTTAGAGACTTCTGAAAAGTCATTAACAGCCTTCAATAATTTTTCAGTATCTGATATTGGAGATGCACAATAAATGTTAAGATCATCAGCAAAAGCTGCCATTAATATTTTGGTTCCATAAATTATTGGGACATTATGATAGACATTCTGCTTAATATATAAGAACAAAGGTTTGAGATAAAGATTAAATAGTAAAGGGGACAAAGGGCAGCCCTGGCGTGTTCCAGTCTTAATCTGTATTCTTTTAGAGAAAGTTCTATTAATATGGAGTGTAGTATAGGGATTACTATATAATATTTGTAACATTTGAACAAACTCATGGGAAATATTAAAATAAGGTAAAAGATCAAACAAAAAATTTGTATCAACCCTATCAAAGGCCTTCTATGCATCAATTATAAGGGCATAAACATTAAGATTATTTTGTTTAGCGTGTGTTATCATAGTATGTAATGTAAGTGTATTGTCACTGGTTTGTCTACCTGCTATAAATCCAGCCTGTTCTTTGGATATTATATGAGTCATGATTTTCTTCAGTCTAGATGCTATAATAGAGGTTAGAATTTTCATGTCTACATTTATTAATGATATCGGTCTATAATTATCAGGGTTTTGGGGATCTGAATTGGCTTTATGTATAAAAATAGTTTTTGAAGCGTTAAGATGAGGATCATTAATTTTATTCCTAATTATGTAGTTAAATACAACTGAAAGTATCTTACCGAAATTATCTGCAAACCTTTTATAAAACTCCACTGTCAACCCATCAGGACCTGGTGATTTATGTGATTTCATATGTTGGATTATATATACTACTTCTTCTTCGGATATCGGTTTGACCAAGTCATTTTGAATATCCTCTCCTATTTTTGGAAACTTAATTGTGTTATAGTTACCTCTAATGAGACTGATTTGTGGTCATATCTCACCAGGGATGGCCACACACTGGGAGTGGTGCAGCGGTCAACCATGTTAGTGAGCACCAGGTCCAGGATGTTTGAGCCCCTTGTGGGTTTGTCAACCAGCTGGTCTAGGGCACTGGAGTTAATGAATTCCAGGAATATTTGGGCAAGTGAGTTAGAACACATATAATTTACCCAGTCTATGGATGGGTAATTAAAGTCACTCAAAACCAGGTTGTTTGGTTGTATCTTGACTGACTCAAGTAGATCCAAGTATGCTGAGTGGATGTAATGATTCATGGAGGGGGGTCCTATACCTGGCAATGACCTGAAGAGGGTTCTTATCTACAGTCAATTGCACTTGAAGTAATTCAAGGGAATCATGCTGTTTAACCAATCTAGAGATGTATTTATCTTTAATGAATCTTGATACACCACCTCCTTTAGTTCTCACGCCTTCAGTTTGTAGTCTGAACGTGTGGAAGGAAATGTAATCTGGTATAGCTGGGATGCTTTCCACAGCCTTAAACCTAGTCTCAGTGACTGCACAAATGTCAGCATCTTCCAGGGTGAGGACTGCTTCCAGTGAGTGCAGTTCCAGTGAGTGCATTTTCTGGTTTAGACTTCTAGAGTTTAGCAGCATAACCTTGAGGTCGTTTTGAGAGGGTATTTTTACGTTGAGCATAAAAATACCCTCAGGCAAATGGGACCCCCATTTAAGGACTCATCCAAAGAATGTTACATTCAAAAGTGAGGTATACAGTAATACTGCACTGCAGTGTCACTAATGGAAAAAAGAATCAAATAATCTCGGGTTGGAACAGAACCAACAGTATTCTGATCTTCCATCAGCAAATGTGAGTGTGCTACCTGTCCAGCCATAACACTGCATTGTGGGTAGAGAGAATCAATCATGGACACTGATAGCAAGCACAGCTAAGAAATACTGAGCTAGGGAGAGACATAAGCATGGTAGAATACAAGTTAGGCAGAGCCCTAAAGCAGTGCACAAAAGACCTTGGAGCAGGAAGACACCATATATTAAATAGCCTTTTTTATTCTCTGCAACCAGATGTGAATGCAGTACAATCTGAAACTGTGGACAGCACATGTCGGACTGCTAAAATGATGGAACATGAGAATTCAGGTGTGGAGTGTAAAGGTATTCCAATATAAGTGATTGGTTTGTGTCAGGTGCAGGGCTGTAGAATGTCTGGTACAGGGTTAGAGAGAGCAAGGCCTGTATTACTAGCACTGTAGAGAATGAAGTTGACATCAAAGGATGTCAGGAGGTGTGGGGGGGAGCATTCTTCATGCAGCCAATGAGTGTGTGGCTGGTTTCCCTGCAAACAACAATATGCAAGGAGAAAGGTAACAGCAGATAGGAAAGTTATTTGGGACTCACTTTTTGTGCAGTTTTACCTGTAACGCTTTCAAAAGTGTGTAAGACCACTTCTAGAGATGTCAGTGTTGTTGTTTAGCCAGACAGCCATCGTATTCCAGGAATACCTGGCACATTTACAAACCAAAGCAGTGCAGAATTCTTGTCATGTGACACTGCACCACCAACTTGTCTCTTCAAAAGAGACATAAAACCTACTTGCAAATTCCTGACACTGTCTAGTTGAAAGTTCAAAGTAATTCAAATCATTGAAATACAATTAATAGGGGAGAGCTACGTGATTAATTATGAATATAAAAAAACAAAACACTAAGTAGAATGCATTTACTGGTAGGCCACAGAAACAAGTTTTGTTATCACAGATCAGGTCAAAACTATGACAAGGGAATTTTTAATGACATGACAAATGATGTGCTCCATTTTAACATGCCCTGTACTTTAGTAATGTTACATCCTGTTCCTGAACTGTTAAGTGTCTTTAAATTAAGCAACAGCAAAGCCTAAAACAAAAAACAGCTGACTGCCAAGTGCTGCAATATGATTAAATGCTGTCACCGTCAAGGTCACTCAAGGGACAATGGCTATTTTGTGAGATGAATGCATTGCTGTAGTAATGTTTCATTTCCTCTGAGACTTGGAAAAATACATTTATTATTCATATTTGTGTGAATGGACGTACATGTGCTGAAGGTGAGTGACCAACGAGTAGGAGGAACAGGTTTTATAAAGACAGTGGAACAGAAAGCAACTACAAATGCAGTGACTGGAGACACACTTCAAATGCAATGAAATGATTCCCAAAGAAAAAAATAGCCCATGTATTATACAACAAATAAAATAAAGAATGTTACAGAAGGGTCTAAATAAACTCAAGTCACAGCCAGAGAAGAAAATAACATGAGGCAGAAGCAATGCTTTGTTTTAAGGTTAGACAAAAGGATAATGAACTGTCCCTTGTGAACTCCATTAAATGAACGCCAAGAACAGTCTAAATGATGAGAGAGACTTTTATACAGGCTGTTATTTTTCAGATATAGGAAAAACAAATTAAATTAAATGTTACTTAAATTAAATGGCACTGGTGTTCAGTTTTGCGTAGGCATGAGATGCTAAATTCAGTAAAAAAAAAAAAAACTTCCATCAGTGTGGAGGCCGTTTATAATTACTCCAGCTTCTTTGTGATGGAGTGAAGCACTTCAAACTTCTGCTGGTCTGAGCAGAAATCTTCAATTTTTACCTGGCTAATAATGATGTTAGCCAACTATAGGTGCACAAATGGAGCCATTCTCCATCATAAAAGTCAGTACACCAACTCCTCAGCAAAAGTTTCCATGGCATGCTATACATTACTGGCTGAGCTGTAGTTCTGGGGCGACTGCTACTTATCCCTGGTCACTGACTTATTAGTAAGCATGTTACTGAAAAAGGGAAACAAATGGAAGTTAATATGTATTAATGTCCATGGTCTTTTCAAAAGTTGCCTAGGCTTGTAGTTTTATAGAAAAAAAACACAATGTCTTAACACTGTGATAGTAATAAAAATAAGGTACACAAAGAATCATCACAGGAATGTTGACCAAACCATCTACACAATCCATACAAGGGACAAGGAGGCTAAAACAGGACAAGGAGGCTAAAACATAGCTTTCTAAATGACACAAGAAAGCTTGGCTACATAAACTAGCAGTCAAGAAAGATGACAGTCACTGGAAGTGGATGCATAATCTCCAGATGGATTCTATACAAGCCAGCTCCTCCTTTTAAAGATGGAAAGGAGAAAAAAAAAAGAGAACTATAAATTAATATTATATTATATTATATATGTGGTTCCCCTTCACAAGATCGAATATATGAATACTCGAAATGCAGAAGCCTGAGCCCAAAATCTCAAGAATTCATAAAAAACAAACAAAGGCTGAATATGCAGGTAAGCCTAAGCTATATGCAGCTACTTAATGAATTTTTTACACCACTAGAAGAGATTCTAAAAAATGAAGTGGTGAAGCAACAGAATGAACTGTATGAACGCTTTCCAGATAAATGCCTTGATGAACATTTTATCAAACTTTTAGACAACGTTTCGCAGTATGAGAAACGTTTATTAGATCAGAAGAGATCTAAATTAAGGAGAGACATTAATGACTTTAATAAAGGGAATATCTTCACTTGGCCCAGGGAAGAGAGAGTGAACCCAGGTCCCCTTGTGAAGAAACCTATTGTTAATGTGAAATCTGTAAATGTAGATAGTAATGTTATTAACATTGAATCTGAGACTAATAAAAGGGATGTGAGCGTTGTACAGGTTCACACTACTGATATAGATTTAAATATAAGTGCTGAGAAGGGTCACAATGACAAAAAGAGGAATGGCTGTGTTATAAATGAAGGGAGGGTGAATGATATTGTCCCTTTAGAAGATGTTAATGTAGGCAATTATGATATAGGGAATACAAGCAATGGGGAGCGAAACGTGAATGCACCAGTAGTTCGTAGTAAGATCACAGGTACCAGTATTAGTACCAGTATAACAACACAGGCAGCTGGAAGGAAACAAATGGATGGTGAACCAATAGGAATTTATAATAAGGAACGCCCTTTCCCTATCAGAATGGACAAAAGAGAGGGGAGAATGCGCTCAGTAAGTCGAGGGAGACAGAAAAGGAAGCTGTCCCTAGACAGGGATACCAACCACAATATAAAAAAGATGTGGGAAGGGAGGAAGAACAATTAGTCTTCAATATTTCAAAACGAATGCTGACTGAAGAAGAAATAGTGGTATTGAATAAAGGCCTCACCTTTATTCCCACATACAGCAGTTCACATGAAGAGACGGTTAGGGATTTTAAATTATATGTCAGGAACCTATCTTTGAAGATTTTCTTCAAGGATCAGGAACAGACTTATAACACTAGAGAATTGAGAAAACCCAGTGTGTTTATACCACCTTTTCATCCCTTGTTGACAGCTTATAGTAGATTGGTGGAGAATGATTTAGCTGCATTATATGATAATAGAGCTAATAAAACACCTAGAAAGAAGTTCAATTTAACGTATAGACAGCGAGAATCCCTTAAGAAACTGATGAATGATGAAACCTTGATGATTAGACCAGCAGATAAAGGTGGGGGTATCGTGGTCATGGATAGGACTCAGTATATAGAGGGAATGAAACGAATGTTAGGAGATAACACCTACTATAAAAGTATAGGACAAGAGATGGTTTATACAATAATATATAAAATACAAGATACCTTACAAGATCTATATAGAGCTAAAGCTATAGATAAGGAATTGTTTGAGTTCATGTATGTTGAACATCCTTTGATACCAGTACTCCATGGACTCCCCAAGATGCATAAGAACATCAGGGACCCCCCATACAGACCGATAGTGTCTGGGAAAGGGTGGTCAACTGAGCCACTTTCAATATATGTGGAAAAACAGCTTAGACAGTTTGTAGATAGAGATATCAATATACTGAGGGACACCAAACAATTTTTGTTGGAGTTGAATGATTTTTTCAAGGATTATGATACCATGAAAAGTTTTTATATGGTCTCATTAGATGTGAAGTCATTATTCACAGTGATACCCAATGTTGATGGAATTATTAAATTGGGTAGTTACCTTGAACGTAACTCTGAAATGCATATATCCAAAATAGAGCTTTTGTTATATTTTCTGGAGTTGATTCTAGAATCTAATGTATTTAGTTTTGAAAACAACTTTTACCTACAGAGGGATGGCGTGGCTATGGGCACAACATGTGCCAATAGCTACGCCAACCTCTATATGGCAGAATGGGAATACGAGAAACTTTTTCAGATGTCTTTATTTAGGAACTATGTTCCATTTTACAAACGTTTCGTGGATGACCTGTTCCTTATTTGGACAGGCACACCTAATGAACTAGCTGAATTCATGGAACAAGTTAATATTAGTAACACACATCTTAAGTTCACGTATGAATATTCTGAGAATAAACTTCCTTTTCTGGATATTTATATAGAGAAATTGGAAAATGGATTGATGAATACAGGAGTATACAGGAAGAAGTGCCATAAAAATGCACTTTTACACAGAACTAGCATGCACCCGGGATATGTGTATCAAAATGTGGTAAGGGGACAGGCCATACGCACATCTAGATATAATCCTACCGATATAGGCTTTGTCAAAGAAATTAGTGAGTTAACTGATAGATTTAGGAGTAGAGGATACTCAGAAAGAGATATTAATAGAGGCCTTGTAGATATGCCATCACTGAGAGAGCAAGCTGCAGCCCCTTATTTTGATAATGGGTTAGCCCATAGGCCTGTAATGAATGATGGGGATATAGTATGTGAAAATGGAAGGAGTAAAATGGAAGGAACAGCATGCACTATTTTTTATACCAGTGATGTAGCAAAAATTAAAGATATAATAAAGAAACACTGGGGTGTGCTAACTGTTGAATCGGAGATATTAAGAATAGTGGGAAAGGAACCAAGATTTGTATACAAAAATAAGAAGAATTTAAAACGTCTACTATGTTACCCCAGGGAAGAGATAGGTAAACATGGTATAGAGATAGAGGGGACAGAAAAATGTGGGAAATGTAATTTTTGTAATTATATCAATTTAGATAATATTTTTATACATCCTATTACCCAGAAGGAGTACACCCTCAGGGCTCATGGTAATTGCCTTACTCTTAATGTGGTTTACCTAGCATCCTGCTCTGAGTGCCAAGCATTTTATGTTGGTAAGACCAACAGGGCACTCAGGGACAGGATGAGGGAACATGCATACAATATTAGGATAGGCTTGAAAACAAATGCCCTTGCTAGACATGTTATGGAGAATGGACCTAGGCATACTTTTAAATTTTCCATTCTAGAAATTATTAAGCCAGGTAATAGAGGGGGCGATATAAAAAACTATACTGAGACCAGAGAAGCTGGTTGGATAATAAAGTTGAGATCTGATATTCAACCAGGTCTCAATGGTGTAGTGCCAATCAAGCCATTCTTAAAAGCCAGGAACATCCGTAGGTAATCTCGGATAGGGAAAACATTTGTATAAGTATAGGCATACCTATAAACAGAGATGTACATATATATCTATTGTGCACATTTTTTATATGTTTTTAAACATGTGTTTTTAGATGAGTTTTTAAATTAATCATATGACTATTTGGTTTTAATTATTGAATATTTGAAATTAAATGTGATTGCACTTTAAGAATTTTTGAATTCCCGCCATGAGCGCTATTTAAGTAAAGATGAGATTTGCAGAATGTATAGGTCTGAGGAAGCCACTATCGGTGAAAGCGCTAACCTGTTTGAATAAACGTTTATACTATATCTGGACTTTGTTCATTGGATATACACGTTTGTATACGAGAGGTCTGTTTGCTGTATGCCTTTTATTGGGAGCGTTGGTCTATGGTTTGCTGCTGTTGTTTTGTTTTGTTTTACCATTTGGATTAGTTTATCGCAAAGCAGCATCTGCCTCAACGGAGCACTCATTGGATTATTTACTGTCGAATATATGAATACTCGAAATGCAGAAGCCCGAGCCCAAAATCTCAAGAATTCATAAACTTGAAATTGTAAAGGGGCACAAAAGGAAAGAAAAAAACACTTTTTCTAATGTTTTTGCAGGGGGCTGTGCCCCCCTGCACCCCCCTCCACCCCCTACTAAAATATACCAACTCCGAGATCACACTACAGCAAAGGAGATGAAAATATGCCATTACGCGCTATATGTATAAGCGCACAACGGGACACTTTCCATTCCTCCACTGAAGTGCAGTCATAAAACCTGCACATTAACGAAGGAACAGTACAGGGGAACCCAGCCCCTACAAAAAGGTAAGTAAAACCCTTAATCTAATTTTTTACACTTCCCGTTCACAATTTCGAGTTACTGAAACTCGAGATTTTGAACTCTTATCTTATGAGTTTCGAGCTTTCAGTAATTCGATCTTGTGAAGGGGAACCATATATGTTGTTGTGTCTTTCGGCTTTTCCCGGTTAGGGGTCGCCACAGCGGAACTCCGGTCTGCTAATGACTGGCAGTATATTTTTATGTGCCGAGTTGACAGCCCTGATGCACAACCTTCAACGAAGGTACGCCCATTCATGCATGTCTCCAGACAGAAGACGCCCTAGCTGAGAATCGATCGGGACAACGTCTTACTGTCAGGTGACAGTGCTACCGCAGCACCACCACCACAGTATATGTATGTATGTATATATATATATATATATATATATATATATATATATATATATATATACACACACACACACACACAGTGGATGTAAAAAGTGTACACACCCCTGTTAAACTGCCAGGTTTTTGTGATGTACAAAAATGAGACCACAATAAATAATTTCAAAACATTTTCCACCTTTAATGTGACCTACAACCTGTACAATTCAATTGATAACAAATCTGTTAAGGGAAAAATATAAAAAATAAAAAATATACAATAAGCTGGTTGCATAAGTGTGCACACCCTTAAACTAATACTTTGTTGAAGCACCTTTTGATTTAATTACAACATTCAGTCTTCTTGGGTAGGAATCTAGCAGCATGGCACATCTTAACTTGGCAATATCTGCCCAGCCTTCCTTGCAAAAGGGCTCCAAATCTGTCAGATTGCGAGGGCACCTCATCTGTACAGTCCTGTTTAGGTCACCCCACGTATTTTCTATTGGATTTAGGTCTGGGCTCTGGCTTGGCATTCTAAAAACTTTAATTTTCTTCTGGTGAAGCCATTCTTTTGTTGACTTGGATGTATGCTTGGGGTCACTGTTGGCTTGAAAGGTGAAATTCCTCTTCATCTTCAACTTTTTAGCAGACACCTGAAGGTTTTGGGCCAAAAGTGACTGGTATTTGGAAGTGTTCATAATTCCCTCTACCTTGACTAAAGCCCCAGTTCCAGCTGAAGAAAAGCAACCCGAAAGCACGATACTGCCACCACCATGCTTCACCATGGGGATGGTGTTCTTTTGGTGATGCAAAGTGTTGTTTTTGCGCCAAAAGGTTCAACCTTGGTCTCATCAGACCATAACACATTTTCCCAAATGCTTTTGGGAGACTATGTATTGTTTTGCAAATTTTAGTTGGGACTGGATGTTTTTTTGTGCAAGAAAAGACTTCCATCTTGCAACCCTACACCACAGTCCAGACATATGGAGAATATCGGAGATTGTTGTCACATGTAGTACACAACCAGTACTTGCCAAAAATTCCTACAGCTCCTTCAGTGCTGCTGTAGGTTTCTTGGCAGCCTCCCTGACCAGTTTTTGTCTTGTTTTTTCATCAATTTTGGAGGGACGTCCAGTTCTTTGGAACGTCACTGTTGTCCCATATTTTCTCCACTTTTTGATGACTGTCTTCACTGTGTTCCGTAGTATATCCAATGCTGTCAACATTTTTTTGTACCCTTCTCCTGACTGATACCTTTCAACAATTAGATCTCGTTGATGCTTTGCAAGCTCTCTGTGAATCATGGCTTTTGCTGTAGCAGGCAATTGAGTAAATGTCAGGAAAATCCTACTAGGACAGCTGAACTTTATTTGAGGTTAATCACAGTCTCTAACTGATAGCAGGTGTGTACCCAAGAAGACTGAAAGCTGTAATTAAATCAAAAGGTGCTTCAACAAGGTATTAGTTTAAGGGTATGCACACTTATGCAACCAGCTTATTGGACGTTTTTTATTTTTTATACTTTTTCCCTAACAGATTTATTTGTTTTTCAATTGAATTGTACAGGTTATAGGTCACATTAAAGGTGGAAAAAGTTTTGAAATGGTTCATTGTGGTCTAATTTTTTTATATCACAAAAACCTGGCATTTTAACAGGGGTGTCTACACTTTTTATACACACTGTATGTATGTATATATATATATATATATATATATATATATACATATACACACACATATATATATATATATATATACACACACACACACACACACACACACACACACACAGTCTTGCTGTGTTAATATGATAGCAGTGTTACATCAAATGAACGAATTGTATCAAAATCTGTTTCACAGATTACATATACTGTACCCAAGATAAAACAAAATCTTCATTCACCTCTTGGAAAACAGGTTGTCTCAGGAAAAGAGTCATTAACGGAGGTTTTGGAGGTTTGTTTAAAACAACTGATGACATCTGCAATTTCATGTACAAGGGACACAACTAATTTCATATAACTGGTGCCAGAGTTATTGGTGGGGCCATCACATTATTAGTATAATGTGTGCAGTGGGTTTGTCTACTTAAAAGTACTGGTTGGATTACTGTAACAAATGACTGAGATGGCCCTAACAAAAAATGCATTCCTCTATAACAAACTATGTTCTTTACAGATGAGGGGATTGTGACAATTGCAGCTTTAGCACCCATTTATACTGACTTAATTATGGGCTTTTCTGAGAATAAATATACATATGAATTTCATAAGAATACATTTTTACCAAAAATTCATATTTCGGGACTCCACCTTGGTGATTCTTAGATGGTGTGCGAACGGGTATTGGAAGAAATTTTATTTATCTGTTGATTTTCTGAATGACAATGACTTTGGCATTGGATTTTCTTCAAATGCTTAACAGTTTATTACTGATTTTCTTGACATATAGGTCAACAAATTATTGGATGGGTCACTAAGTATATCTAGCTACAGAAAAACTTTCTCTAAGAATGCTTATTTAACACCTGATAGCTGTTAATCCTCACATACTGTAAAAATACTTGTAAATCTCAGTTGTAAGGGTAAAACATATTTGTATATTGTTTATAGCACACTGGATATAATAAATAATCTTTGATGCAAACTCTTCATCAAGTGTCTAAATTTGACAGAAATTAATTACTGATTTATGCGCCTCATGAATCTAATGTTCAAGACATACTTAGATTCACTTTGACATTTGGAAGCAATTCTATGGCCGTGAAATATATCATTAGTAAGCACTGGGATATTTTGTTTAGAAACCCAATCATGGCATCATTACTGATGAATGAATATGAAGTCATAGTATTTCAGTTGCCATAAAGAAGAATATAGCCCCAGTGAACCTTTGCTTTTCAGTGACAGCATAACTGGGTCACAACTATGTGGAAATTGTAATAATTGTGTGCATGTTTTAAATACTACTTTTTCCAGCTCTCATAATTCTAAAAGGGTTTCTTTTTAACTACTTCATTACTTATTAATACTAGAAATGAGATCTACCTTGCACAATTGTACGTGCTTAAATGTTTATGTCAGACAAACCAGAAACCGTTTTAAGGAACAGATTTCTGCATTTAAGTGACATCAAATGTGAGAAGACTTGTGCCTTACATAAACACATTTTTGCATGCAACACAGCAGGTTTTACTTTTAAAGGCACTGAAAGAGCAATTTTGGGCAGTCACACTTTGAAACAATCTAATGTATTGAATCAAAAAGAAAGAAAGAAAGAAAGAAAGAAGATGGATTATACTCATTGGGCCCATATTTAAAACAGGTTTAAATGAACATTTATGATTCTTCAACCAGGAATTGAAATTACAGCGCCAGTTGCTTCAAATGTAAGCTGGTTGTTCATTGGCTAATCTTTAAGCACTTTTCTTCTGTATATATAAAGCTGATGTCGTCCAGATTTAAATGTGGACACATTGATGAAAGTGTGTAATCAATGATGAAACTGGTTTACATTTTGTAATAAATAACTTCATTTTGTGCTTATGAGTGCTGGGCTTTTTTGTCTGTGTTTGCTTTATATATATAAAATTTTATTGTGATCCACAGAAGAGAGATGGGGAATTACTCTCAGCTGAAGATTTTGATATGCTAGATGTTAAATGGAGTACATTGGCAGCAGCCAGTTCAAAAATACAGTCAGTTCTTGATGCCCCAACAAGAAGCACATCTCAAACAGCTGGCACCCGAACCTTTCTTTGGAACAATAATATTGTACTTGGTGTTTTCAAATGGTGAGAAAGAAGTGAAGTTTGGAAAAGGGCTACCATTTCAAAACAACTGATCAAAAATCAGTGGGTTTAACAATCAACTTAAAGGTAGAGTTGAATAAGTCAGAAGTGTGAGCTCTATAAATAAAGAGGGAATATTTCTGAAAAGGCAGTGCCAATGAAGAAGACCAGTAAAAGGGATGCTGACAGCATGGAATAAAAAGGACACATGAACAACTCTGTGGCACAGAGCGGCAAAGTTCTGACTATGATCAGATTACCCAGGATTGAACTGCAGTCCTGGTACTGGAAAAGCTGGGCAGGCAGGTAGGCAATAAAGTGTCTTGTTGCTGACTTGTCCATTCTAAGGACAGGAATTGGTGGTTACTCTTAAGTCAGCTGCCACAGAGTCAGTAGAAGCTTGCCTGTTGTCCAATGAAGTTTAACCAGTGGCATGAGCTTGGTCCTACCACACTGGAGACAATAATCCTTGTAACATGCCTTTGGAAGTATGCACATGTTGGGGGAGGAAAATACATATCCCTGCTATGACATGGTGGGGACACTGGGGAGTGAGGTTAAGGGTTAATGTGTATGTAGGAAAGCCCTGGTGGATGACTGGATGATGGCCTCTGCAGTCAGCACTTGCCCTCAAATGAATCGACTGACTATGATAACAACTGAGAGGGACCTAATAAAAATGGGGATACATAAAAAGTGACATCAAAAAAGCAACAAGCCATTATGTGAAACGAGCACGCAAGAAGAAAAAGGGAAACACTGTAGTGTTCTTGGGAGGTGGCATTAAAGGGTACAGAGAAAATATACTGCAATCCGAAAGGA
>NC_056732.1:197006572-197031572 GCF_019279795.1 Protopterus annectens
AAGGACTGAGAATGGCCTTTTTGTGATCTTTGCCACAAGCTAATAACTTATCTGATAGTGTCTTAAATTTCTGCATAGCCTGCCCCACCTAGGATGCAGAGAAAAAAAAAAAGGTTAGATAGCTAATGCTGTTCTAGGATGTGTCTCAAGGTGGGGGAATGAGACTTGCAAGGAGTCAAGACCACTATTCTACTGGCTTTTTTTTTTGATGACCATATAAAACTGATCAGTCTATCCTTTGTTCTGTGTGGATGCATAAGAGTAGGGATTCTCGAGTCCTTCTTTCCTGACTGCACCACCTGTTCCAAACAAAGGTCTAATATTCAACAAAAATGTGACTTCAGGTACAAGGTTCAGAAAGATTGCTTACAGCTGCTGGCATGTCTGTGCTTGAACAAGTTAGCACAGGCTGACAGAAATGGTAGATGCTGATGCTGGGAATTGAGAAATCACTTAATGGCATCTTTGGGCATTGTCAAGCACCACACAATTGGCCTTATTTTACTTGCAATCCTTTGTAAGGGTTCTCTCTAGCTCAACCTTTTTCCTGGCAACACCCTTTATTATTCACATTTATAGAGGGGTAAGGCTTCTACCAAAGGCTGTTTAGTAGCCTGTATAATGGCCTCTAGCTTTTTCTCAGTTAACCACACATCAGGAATGGTCTCTCTATTCATTCATATTTTACATGTCAAACCTGAATAAAATTTGGAAGTCAACCAGTATGTGCGACTCCCCTAAAGGACTTAAGCACTTGGAATATAAATCTTTCAATAGGATCTGGCACCTACAATTACAAACACTTTGTACAGGACCATGGCACTCACAGTTTACATTTTTTTAGCTCTGTACAATGTAAGCTCTAGAAAATTATCACAGTTTCCATGAAAATATGGAGCAGCAAACAGAAAAAAAAATACCTCCTCTTTGAAGGAAGAAGGAAGAAAGAAACCAAGATTTCTTCAACATGGCATGCATCTTTAGTTGACTATTTTGAAGACAAGCCCTAGGGAAGAGACTGAACTAAGTGACCACAAATTTTCTTGCTGAGGTATGCTTATGTCTGTGGAAAAAATAATTGAACATAGTGTGGGCATATTACTTGTCAGAAACAGTGATCAAGCATGTATCCCAAGAGCTTGCCCATTCAGAGACATCTGCAGAGCTGTGGCACTTGGGTTAGCTGACATCCATATGTGGTAATTCCCTTTGGCTAGGAACATCCATCATTTTACAAAAACAATCAAGAAGGCCTTAAACGGCTTACTGTGCCCAGCTTTAGACACTTCACTGTAATGGCAAAGAAGTATAGTCGCAGTTTGGGGAAGGGCAAAAATATTACTGAGTAGTTCACATAAGATGTCATAAAGGAAACACCTACAGCTGTGCATGCATAGCTCTGAAGACTGAAGATGGGGAACTGCAACTAAAATGTAAAGAACATCAATGGAATCCAAAGATATGAACTGGGAATTACCTTTCAAAAAGGGATGTTTGAAAACCAAAAGTTCAGAATTTGAATGCATAAGATGGATGGCAAGAGTGGGGTGACAACAGGAAGAGCCACAGGCCAGCTATTCAGCAATCAAGAATATATATATATATATATATATATATATATATATATATAGATACAAAAAGACTGTTTAGCATGTTAATAAACAGGACTAAAACTAAAAATCTCTACAACTGCAAGTCTATAAGCTACAATAATGTACAGAGGATATCTGCAACTTCTATTGCCAGGAAACTAAACAATGCATTTGAATACTAAATGCAAAGTGCAAGACAGTCAAAACAATTATTTTTAGACTTAGATATTGGATATTATTGTCTAAATGATGCTTTTCTATGCAAAAGGCTGCAGTGATACATCGTGACTCATGGTATTATGAACAGACTTCAACAATGCATTTGACTCTACAAGGCAATTCAAGAAGTTGGTAAGGAAAAACAAAATCATTAAAATAAATTGTCTAGTAGTTAAAGTAATAGGTAAAGTAGGTGGCTACAGAGTTAATTTTCCACATAGGTTCATAGGTAGGTACTAGGCTATCGGCCCAAGGGCCTACGTAAGTATAGCCAGCAAGGTACCATAGTTTATGCCACCCAAGAAAGTTATTTTCCTGTGCCACTGTCCGGTGGAGACACAGAAGTGATCCCCGGGGTGTATTTCCTATTTCCCATCCACTCATCAAGATTTTTCTTGAAGAGTGATAATGAAGAACTTTGCTTGACATAGATGGGTAGCTTGTTCCAGAGTATAGGAAATCTCTGGGACAGGAATCTATCCCTCCAGCGTGTCCTGTTTATTGTGGTGACAAGGTTTAGGTCCCTACAGCATGTAGCTTGGAGGGATTGGGATTTCTTTAGGTGTAGCATGTCCAACAGCTCTGGGCTTGACAAAGCTTTATATGTTAGGCAGAGATCACCTCGGAGTAGGTGATATGCTATGGAGTAAAGCTGGAGTTTTGTGAGGCGGTCAGTGTAGGGAATTTGTTTGAGGCCAGTAATCCTCTTTGTGAGGTACTTCTGTGGCCTTTTCAGCTGCTGCAGATGTCTTGTGAGGTACATTCCAAAAGGGGCGTTGTACTCTATAATGGGTCTAATGAGTGATGAGTAGAGGGGAACAATGACCTTTTTTTTCCTGGATGAGAACCCTTTTATGATGAGGTGTGCCATGTAGTAGGACTTCCTAACTACTGTGGTGATGTGACTATCAAAGGAGAGACTACTGTCCACCTGGGTCCCACAGTCTCTTATCACCCATTCGGTGTTAAGTAGATTGCTGCCTATGTGGTAGTTCATGGGTACAGAGTTTTTACAAAAGGGGATGACATTGCACTTTTTGGCATTGAGCTTGAGAAGCCATGGCTCTGACACCAGGCATCTGTCTCAGTGAGGCCCTTCTGTAGGATGTCCACATCATTTGGGGACTTGACTATGGCTCCTAGTTTGCAGTCATCTGCAAACTTGATCAGCAAAAGGCCTTCTGTGTTAGCCTGTACTTCAGAGACGTAGATACCAAACAGGAGAGGTCCCAGGATGGAACCCTGTGGCACTCCACTTGTCACTGCCTTGAGGTCAGATTTGGAGTCTGCAACGTTTACAAGTGTGGGTTTTGTCAGTGAGCCAGTTGGCAACCCATCTTGTGACGTAGGGATTTATACCTAGTTTAGTGAGTTTAGCTATAATTCCAGAATGGGGGATGGTGTCAAAAGCCTTGGCGAGGTCAAGATAAGCTGTGTGAACCACCTTACCCTCATCCACGGCTTTGGTGACTGCCTCAAAGAAGTCGATCAGGTTCAGGAGGCATGATCTGTCTTTCACAAACCCGAACTGGGTGGGATCCAGAATTTGGAGGTTACCAATGTCTTTGTTTATGAGTTCCATGATGATAAGTTCCATGGCCTTGCAGACCAGGCTCGTCAGGCTAATAGGTCGATAGTTCCCGGGATCAGTGGTGGCTCCCCCTTTGTGGAGTGAGATAACTGTTGCTGTGCACCATTCAGTGGGCACAAAGCCTAATGCGAGGCTATTATTGAACATGGTGCTTAAGTAGGGAGCCAGTTCGTTCTGAAGTTTGTGTAAAACGCAGCCTGGGATGTTGTCCGGTCCCATGGATGCTGTGTTTTGGCTTTAGAGAGTGCAGCTTTTACCTGCATAGTTGTGATAAGTTTTAAGTTATTCTGGGGAAGTCATCAGCTCACGGAATGACAAAATAAAATGCCACAAAGGTCAAACACAATTGCAAGTCATATCTAGATAAGGACAGAACCTAACCTAGACATTTAGTGCAAATATTCTGGACTAAAGAACAGTTGAGAAGCAGCTCTGTACAGCCAAGCATGTTATTTTTCCACTGCGCAGTATGGACTGTGAAGCTCAACAGATCCACTACTACCAAAACTAAAAGAGGCAGAGATGGGCCAGACATGTAAAATACGCAATTTACAACAGCTAATACATGTTTAAAAAATAAAACTATATTTTAAATAAACTAAAGTGTGCACATCAAACAAAGCCCTTACGGCTTCTGAAGATCTGACATTTAACACTGCACTAATGCCTGGCTGTTTCTACTTACTTTTAAAAGAAACCTCCACCCAGCAGTGTACCTTATCTTATCCCAAAGTAATTTCTCTCTCTATAATGTCACCCAGATATTCATTAGTGTCCAGAAATCCTTCAGTACTGTTTTTTTTTTTCATTTCCATTTCTTTGACTGACACAGGTTCTATAGGTCAGAATATTTTCTTCCTGTTCAATTATCACATTGTTTCAGAACAGAATTTGTCTCAACTGACATGACAGGCTAGAAATCCCATTTTCTGTAGTTTAAACTTAGTCACCAACCACAACTTTACATGCCAAGACTGAGCCTTACTGTGGTGGATAAAGGGATATAAAGCACACGTTTCCAAAGTCACAGTTGCTGCAGACAGATTTATCTGAACACCAAGGCTTTACACTCTAGCACTACAACAAACTGGTAAATACCTTAATAGTGGCCAGTAAACTATACAACAGAACAAAATTACACACAATATGAACAATTACAGCTAGATACCATTTGCCAAACAAACTCTCTGAAATTACAACCGTCAATCATCTATGAGTGACCAGGGCTGCTAGAGTTGGCTGACAACTTTCAACCAACAAGAGTGTGGGAGAGGATGGGTCTGAAATATTTCAAGTAATGCTGCTTTGAGCAAATAATACCCTGCCCTTTACCTTCTTGTAATGAAACGTAATGCAAACTTATCACAAAAATGTTGCAGAAGCTTACAGTAAGCACAGATCAGATCAGAGAATGACTCTGCTTTCATACGTTGTTTAAGAAGTCACTCACTTGCTGCACCATCACTGTAACTAAAAGAAGAAAGAAAATCTCAGTTATGATGCTTAGGCTATGTCACATTACAGGCTCCCAAACTGCATCCTGGAAAGAAGGCAAACTATCCATCCATCAGCAACACCTTTTTCCCATTTTTTGCACATGGGGTCTGGGTGCCACTTCAACAGTGACAATCATCAACAGCCAAGGTTCACACCACCGGGTGACTAGCCCTGCCACAGTTGTTCTTCCACACCACACACTCATATGCACACACACCTATGGCCAATTTAGTGCATCCAATCCACTTACTGCATACCTTTTGAATGTGAGAGAAAACCAGAACACCCAGAAAAGACCCATGTCAACAAAGGGAGGACATGCAGCCTCTGCACAGAAGGCACTCCAGCCAAGAATCAAACCAAGGAACCTCTCATTGTGAGGCAACAACACTATACACTGTGCCACTCTGTCTTCTTTGTGAAGACAAACTATCTGAAAATACAAAATCACATCAGCATGTCGGCCCCTACAAAGGCCATTTTGGGGGTTAATTAAAATATAATAAACAGACATGCTGAAGTATTAGTACTACACAAAACGATCAAGTTGTAATGAGAAATATGTTATCAATTTCATGTCAGAGTTTTCATCTAAAAACTGTGACCGACTGTATTAATTTCTGTTCATGAGCTGAAGTGCCCAATGAAATGGGTGATAAATAAGCCATGTTCAGAAAACACTACTCTTGGTCTAAAGGAATAGTTATGTTTAAGCACAAGGCTACTATTAATTAAAAAACAAGTATTAAAGGGTATATGGTTTGCAAATCAGCACAAGATATTTGCACTCGGTTATTTACACAGGAAGAAATGAGAGACTTAAAACTAAGTTTTAATGTTGAGTGATACAGCTGACTGACTGACATGTATGCCAATAATAAAAGCACAACAATACGTTTTGTACGAAGAAAAAACACCTACATGCACACACACACACACACACACACACACACACACACACACACACACACACACACACACACACACACAGTGTAGCTTTCCTGATCAGCTACAGCAACTTTCTAAACTTAAACACTGATATTCTTTTTATTTCAAGTACTGTTACATGAGTTAGGTGAGTTGGACATTCAGGCACAACCCTGACACCACCATGATGTCAAATTGCAAGGGCAACCACTCACGAAAATGAGCAGGCCAGGATTCTGAAGTGGCACCTAATTTATTCAAGAAGTCTTCACTCCATTTGAAGCCATATTGCTGAATTACAGCTTGTGATTCAATGTTCACAGATGCTCCGCACAAGCTACTGCTGGCAACAAGATGTCATTATCATCAGCAGCCCAATTAATGTACTAACATTTAATATGGTTGATTGCATCACTTAGAAGTAGTTTGAGATTCTCCTATCTGAGTAATGATTCTGAAATCAGAGGCTATGATTTCAAGAAGGGCTGCAATCCAGTTGTCTTACGATCACTGAGAAGCATCTACACAAACTACGGCTTTGTAAAACAGAATAGAATGGATAGTTGTATTTCATTCAAGTCAGGATATTCCTAGTGAAATATGATGCAGTCAGAAAAGTTACTGGATGTTCTGTACTCACAAACATGTTCATTAGGTGTACTGAAGGGTTTGACCCTAATTCTACCCAATTAAAGCATTGAAAGTCCCACAGTAATGTATTGCAATTTTGGTTGTCAGGATTTTAACTGAAAACAGTGTGACAATGGATCTAGATAAAAAAAAAAAATGGGTGCAAAAATTTGGCTGTACCACAATTATATCCTGAGAGCTCTAAAATATTCAACTGCATGAGAAAATCAGGCTTCTAACTTGCAAATAACTTTACTAGAGTTTCAAGACAACCGCTATACAAGTGCACAAACCTAGACAGACACTGTTCTAGTGTGACTGAGCTTGTCCTGCAGTTGCAACAGTTTTCTAATCAAAGTCCAACAGAACTCTCATCAATTCATACAGCATAAACCACAATCGGTCAGAATCACTTGATACATAGTCAAGATTACAAAAAGACCAAAACATCTTTTTTTCTAGGAGGCAAGACCCCTGCACCCCCTAAAATATGGCTGAAGCACTACTCCACACACCCCACTATTTACATATACCAGCTCTAAGATAACACATCTAGGAAGACAGAAATCTCCAGCACAGACAAATTTTGAGCTTTCTTGCACAAACCCCAGAATTACACATTACTTACCTCTAGACAGTGACACTCACTACTGAGGTGGCACTAAACCCGGTACCCATTGTGGCTTGAGTGTGTAGGCTTTATTAGAAAAGCTCATCCAGACTCTGCCACGCCTTGTTATGAGGGAAAGGTTAGTTTTTGCTTTCTTGTATTTTGTGCTGCTTTACTGCCTTCTTTTATTTTGTATATCGTGATTCATTTTCTTTACACTGTTTTACTTGCATTCTGCTCTACACTGCATATTTAAAATAGGAAAGCGACACAGCTGTCTCTCTTGTGAGTCACACAGAAATTAAAATTTTCCCCACCCTTCAACCCTGGTACTGTTGCATTCTTAAACTCAGCTGTCTTTCTAGTTGCCTGCCCCCTTATGTTAATTAGGCCACATATCTCCTTCCCTCTCCTCTTTCATTGGCTATTGTGAGTAAGCACAAAATTATCATTTTGTGAAATTAGTCCCCTTCAGCTATTTAAATTTATTGACCATCCCACTGCATTCCACAAAACGAGAACAGGAAGTGCCCACCATTTCCAATCGATCTTCCTACTTTAAAATTAGTATCTCTTCACTTAGATAGCTAAAGCTTAAATTATGCCCTCTTTCATATCCAACTGCTTAATGCATACTGCAGCTCTTAAGATATTCACCTATTTGTCTACCTTACCTTTAAAATCTCCAACATCTACTCCAAGACCACCAATTACTGGAGAATCCACATTCTGCATCTCAGTAGTCATCTTGGGATTAGTGCATCTGTTTTGCTCCTGATGAGAGAAGGACCATATGAACTTTATTTCTTGGGGACTGCTGATCACCAGAAAGCTTAATAATTGCTTCATAGGTGCCACTTTGGAATTTGTACTTATACTTTGCGCCTGGTGACAGAAGGAGAAAAGAGCATAGATTCTTGACTCTTTCTGGTTGGGAATTGAGTGTCTGTGCTTGACCTTCCTAATTGGTCTGATTGCTACTCAAGGCATCAACCAGAAAAAGGCTACAAAACAAGCCTATAGACACATTATCTGGGACAAGACTGTGTTTCACTAAACAAACTATGGCCTGCATCTCATCTTAGGATGGGTGCTACTGTTTTGCTTCTGGTGAGAGAATAAGCAAAGGAGCACTGCCATCCCAGAGTGAAGCTGTGGTGAGACCAACATTAGTAGAAGTCAGGCAGTAGCCATTCAGGTGACTCCCCTCTTTTCAACATTCTTTACAAGCTAATTCTTTCTTTTCAGTAAGTATTGCTTGAGTAGCTTTTAACTTCACAATATCTGCCTAAATACTTTATCCATAAATCATCAGGGTCTACTTAACAGTTTCCCTTCAAGTGTTTGGCAGTGCTCTGTACAGACATAGATACTTTGATTTGACATTTTTCATGTAAAAGCACACTGAAATTTCATCAATACCTAGTTCCACACAGTACAACTACTTTGCAATGACAAGCATTGCCCCCAAAGTTGCAAACCAGATACTCCAGACATTACTTTACATTCTCAGTCCAACTGTCTAATCAATAAATAAGGGTTGTTGCCATGGATATGAACTTCCCATTACTACCATTACCAGCTTGGTGAGGCAATGGAGAAAATGTATCTTGTTTACTGACATCGAGTTAATTCTCAAACAAACTGATATGGTATGTGAGAGATGTATATTCACAATGTCACTGGAGGCAAAGTTCTCACATAGCACTCCTAATGTCAGTAAAGTTGTCAGTAGTACACACGCTGCACCCATCATACACAATTCAAAGCAGGCACATAAAACCACATATGCTGAAGCACTTAAATGTAACATGCCTAAACCCCAAAGACCTCCTAGATGAAGTATGCATAACAAACACCCTCAGCAGCTCCAAATGCACTCTTTCAAAACAACACCCACATCAACACATTTTATTTTTATTTATTTAGCATTTGTTAACCGGGTTGGTCCAGCGGGTATAAATTTACCCTTTTTCAGTGAAGACCCGAGGGGAAAAGCCCCAAACAGACATACAAATACATACAAATAGAGACAAATTAACAATATTAAAGAGCAAAACAATCTTATGGATACAATGGATAAGAAAAACATAATGTACTCAATGGAATAGTACATAGCTATATATAGAAAAAGTGTAGTAATAGGTTGTAACAGGAGAAACAACAACAATAAATAATAAATCCAGCAGGTAAGCAGGAGGAGAAGTTAAGGTTGTAGGCAATATAATGAAAAGAAACAAGGTATAATTAGATTAGTGGCTAGAAGAAGAAATGTGTAAGTGCAGGGGCTTCAGAATCGAGGGAAAGTAGAGTGGGAGTAAAAAGTAGAGAGGGATGACTGCACAAGCCATACACATGCACATAGAGAGCCACATCATATGGAGCCTTTACTTCTAAGCCTATAAGGCAAGCCACCACAGAAACCAACATTCTAGTCACTGGAGACTCCATTGTGAGACACACCATCATCCCTCCATCAGGCTGAGTAAGGAAAAGTCAAGGTCAGTTGTTTACTGAGGCAAAGATCCTGCACATTACATATGCACTCAGGTCACTGGACCACAAGTGCCAGTATGGCTCATTCACAGTCCATGTGCGTGGAAATGACCTGAGACGCACCTCTCTAGACTCTATGAAGATAGACATCACTGATGTCTCAGAATATGATTCCCAGGCTTGTATGAGCCTAGCACTGAGCAGCATTTTACCTTCTCCAAAAATGATGCCACAATATGAACAAAAGATGACTGACTTTGATAATTGGCCTAGCTTCTGGTGTCATTTTAAGGGGGTGCAATATTTGTCACCTTGGAAGGAGATGGTCAACAGACCAAGTTGCTTTTCCAGGGATGGTCAGCACCTCTCCCCTCTAGAGTTTCGAATTTTAACTAAAACACTGTTCTCCCTATAGTGCCTTTTTAGGCAATGCCAAACTAACAGTACTTCCTACACAGAAAATCAAAACTAAGAAAATCTAAAGGTGCTAGGAGTTTAAACAAAAAAAAAAACTCCACTCCCTAGAAGCTCTCTTCACCCTAGCGAATGTGGACATCTGTGCAGTCACTGAGACATGGTTGAAAACCGTGGAGAGCACACTGATAGTGCAAGGATATAATGCCTTCCATGCATTTAAAACCAGCTACAACACAGACAGGAACTAAAGGTGGAGCTGTCTCAATTTATATAAAAAAATAAATACATCTCAAGGCTGGTCTAAAAGAACAATGCACTTGAGCTTCTCCCCATTCAACTCACCATAGGCAAAATCCAGTACCACTTTCCTGGCAAGCTATAGGTTCCCCTCTATGACCCAGGAAACCCATACCATATATTTAAATTTAAATACAGTAACTAATATTACCCTACTATTAACTGGGAATCATACACAACATCAAACATACAGGCACAGAGATTTCTGAATTTTGTAAATCCAAACTCCCTTGACCAGATTGTCAATACACCAACCAGGGATGCAACCATACTGGATCAGGTCCTCACTAATATGGGGGAGCGCTGTACACCTCCTAGTGTAATGTCTTCTTTGGTAATGTCAGGCCACAAAAATGGTCTCCTCTTAAGTAAAAATAAAACCAGGAACCCCAGCTAACTCTTGAATATTCATGAACTACTCTAAGGCTACCTGCCTACTATTAATTGATAACCTGGCAACATTTCAAACCCTCATAAACCTTGAGAACAGAGCTGCCTATACAGAACTGTTCACAGAAACCCTATACAAGCATGTTAATAGTTGCAGAGATGCAGCTGTACCCACCAGGAACTATATAACTAACTCAAAAAACAAGCCGCACTGGTGGAATCACATCATCAATAGGCTAAATTACAGAAGGAAGAAAATCATGCCAAAAAATAGGAGGTGCAGCACCCAGCAGGAAAAAGCACTCATCAAACTAAAAAAAAAAAAAAAACTCAGAAGACAAATAAAGTTTACCAAAGGCAAATTTGAGGTACATTTGGCCACCCAGTCCAAGGAAAACCACAAGGAATTCTTTACCTATGTTTGCAACCTCAAAGGAAATATACAACTGTGAGACAGAAGATATAGCAAACCAACTGGCTGACAATTCAACTCCAACTTTACCCTTCTCTCGCTATCAACCTTCCTTCAAGAAATATCATCAAATACAACTCTCCTCCTGCTATCACTAGCAAACAGGACCTTGATGCTCTCTATAAGGCCAAGAACACTACATCAGTGAGCCAAGACAATATTCCAGGATACCTTCTAAATAGCATGAAATATGATCTATCAAACTCCTCTGGAATTGCTATTTAACCAAAGCCTCCAAACAGGCATCATGCTGCATGAATGAAGAACAGCAACAGTCATCCCCCTGTGCAAAGGTGGGCCATCTATAGACCTTGGAAATCACAGACCCGTAAGTATCAGTAGTCTTATGTGCAAAGCTGTGAAAATGATCAAAAATGGCACAAATAACCTCCTGACACTGAACCCAAACCAACCTGGTTTCATTGAGGGAAGATCTTGCCTACTCAACCTAGTGGACATCTTTGAGAAGGTCACCAAAGCAATGAATGAGGGCAAAATGGTTTACACAACCTATCTTGAACTGGCCAAGGCATTTAACACAATCCCTCACTCAGGCATTGTTGACAAACTTAAGACGTTATATATAAACCTTATGTCACCTAGTGAATAGACAGCTGGCTAACAGGCAGGACCTAGGAATTTAGAATTGTGGAATCCACCTCTACAAAGAGGCCAGTCAGAAGTGGAGTCCCTCAGGGATCGGTCCTGGGACCGCTCCTTTTTGGCATTTACTTCTCTGAAGTCAAGGCCAATGTCAGTGGCCTCTGGCTGTCTAAATTTGCAGATGACTGCAAATTAGGGGCTGTCACTGAATCACACATTGACACAATTCTCTAGGAAGGGCTGACACAGACAAACAACTGGTGCCAGTGCCATGGACTAAAACTAAATACCAAGAAATGTATAATAGTATCCTTTGAGAAGTCATACATCCTTGGTAACTATCACATTAGACAGTAATCAAGCCTTTGACCATCACGTCTACAGTAGTGAGAAAATCATTCCATGTTGTAAAACTTATAAACAAACCTAAGGCATCTAGATCCAAGGAAGTCACTGTTCCACTGTATTCAGCATTCATCAGACCTATCATTGAGTACAATGCCCCCTCCCCCTTTGGCATGTATCTAACCAAGCATATCCAACAACTAGAATGTCCACAGAGTTTACTTATTAAAAGAATACAGAGTGTAAGTAGCATGTCATATGCAGACCACCTCAAGGCTCTATCCCTGTATTCTGCCTTCTACAGGCTGTTGATGGGAAATCTATACCTGGCATACAAGGCATTGTCAAACCCCACTTTGATGGAACACCTGCATTTCCACAAAACAAACAGCACTAGAATTACCAATTCTAAAGACTTAAACCTTGCCTGTGACATAAATAGGACCTAGTGGAGAGAGCCATACCTCTCAACTGTCCAGATTTTAGCAGAATGTCCAGATTTCTGCCTCCTATTTTGGTCTGTTCCTGATAAAATGTATGCTTTTCTGGCAAATCATTAAGAATTGATGTCACTAAATAATGACAAACATTTGAGTTTCAGACTTCATATCCTTCAAAAAAATTAAAAAAAATGCAAAACATATTATTGTAGCAACTTTGTAAGTTTATAGGAGCAAGAGTTAGTTAAGTTTAATGAAAACAATTTCTTGTGAATAAAGTGTTCAGCTGATCTTTCTCCTGGGACTTTCTGTTCTTTTTTATTACGTTTTATTTGGAGGTTCCTGCCGTGAGTGTTTACTGGTCGTGGATACGGCATGGAGAGGGAGAAGGATATTGCAGTTGGTCATGAAGATGCTAGCCAAACTAGAAAACTTGTGGGGCAACTTACGGCCCTTATTGATTTACTGACTCCGCTTTGTGTAACCATGGCGCAGCGTAGCATTAACCCGGAAGAGGGATCGTCAGGTCACTATGAGGGCGAGTGTGAGCTGGGAAGGAGACAACAAGGTTTGAAACGCAAACGCGTAAGGCAAGGTGGTGTAACGGACTGTGGAGTGGAAAAGGGACCGAACGGTCAAACGTTTGACCCAGCTAACACGCCGAACATACTGCAGGATGAGGAGGACGAAAACGAATACTGCACGACAGGTTCACAAAGCGGGGCATTGGACAAAGGTACTGTTGACATTTTGGATAAAAGCGAAATGGCTTTTTGGCTTAATAGACAACATGATTTCAAATGTAACAACACCAACAATAAACTGGTCATGAATAATGACACTTATAGGAAGAAGTTGGATGATATATCTAAACTCATGTTTAGATATAAATCTACCATTATAGAGAATGGGTATCTAAGGGAATGCTTACACAGGAAAATCGTCCCTAAGGGGTTACGGACTTGGAAGTACCCCAATAATGTCCAAATAGGGTCGATTTTCTACAAGCAACTGGTGGAAGTTTTTAATAATTGTGGTATGCAAATTGTAAAATGTGTAATAGATGAAAATGAAAGGAATCTTGAAACAATACTCGAACGGATTAACACTTTAGATACACAAATTAAGGATGACCTAGTTTTCGAAATTAGGGAAGAATGATATAAATACACTAATTTGAAAGAAAATGTGGATAAAAAATGCACTGACTTAGTGAAAAGAAAGACAGAAAAACTAAGGAGAGATATTTTAGAATACGAGAATGAAACATGTTATCCAAACCCTTTGAAAAACTCTAAACCCCTTGATAGGAATGCTTACAGACATAATAGAGGGTGGACAGACAAAGAAAGAACAAATGGGAAAGACAACAATTTTGATGTATTTAACAATGATTATGATACTGAATTCCCCCCCGTTAATGAGGGAGTACTCAGATTTAGACCCGAATAGGGGAAGGGAAACAAATTTTCAGATGAGGGGGGGCCAAGAGGAAGAGGGAGACACAGATGGAATTAATCCCCGAATCCGATAATACCAATAGAAATCAAGATATTATTAAAGAAGGAAACACATGGACATTCAATGGTTTTACTATTTACAACTTCAGTCAAATAGAATTAAATAAGGAGCATTTTACCCTCATGGAAAAAGGTTTCAAATTTATCCCGAAAACAAAAGGGAATAGAGTACAAACATTGTTGGACATGAAAACATTTTAGGAAAATGAACTTGGAATTGCTCTATTTTAAAGAAGGGATAGGTTTAGACCCTAATAATGGGCAGGTAAGAAATGACCAAGGTACATTGAAAAATAAATCCACCTTTAACCCCCCTATTCAGACACAGTTAAAAAACTTTGAAAAGGTTATGGAGGAAGCCATAGGGAAGGCAGACAAAAAGGTAGGTTACAGAGACAACTTGGACCAAAAGGAAAAAGAGAAATTAACAGAATTAAGGACTGACAATAGGATTAGGGTAATGAAACCCGACAAAGGTGGGGGGGTTGTAATCATGGATGTAACGGAATATGACGGAAAGATGAACGAAATTTTGATGAACGAAACTAAATATAAAGTGGTATCTAGAAATGAAATCAATTTAGCATACAAGAAGATAGATATAGCCCTAGAGAACATGGTCATGGAAGGTTTGATTGACAGTAAGATGTTCTTATTTTTGAAGAAAGACAAACCCAGGATCCCAATAATCTTCGGCATTCCAAAAATACACAAAGATAAGGTAAATCCACCTCTTAGACCTATAGTGTCAGCGGAATGTTCCAAAACTACCCCATTAGCAAAATTTGTAGACACTAAAACTAAACACATATGGCTGAACAAGGAGGCCATACTAAGAGACTCCTGGGACTTATTGAGAAATTTAAGTTTGGAGCTGTTCGAAGATGATTTAAAATTGGTTACCATAGATGTGGTGGATCTTTTTGGATCCATACCATATGACGAAGGGACTAAAATGTTTGAGGAGGAAATATTTAAGGACCAGAATTTGACACAGGAAGACAAGATAGTGTGCACAGGCTTAATGGACCTAATATTAAGGAACAACTTTTTGACCCACAATGGGGAATATTTTCAACAGGTTCAGGGGGTAGCGATGGGGGCAGCCTGTGCACCTACCTTTGCAAATTTGGTCCTGGCAAATTGGGAAGAGAAATACATCTTTCAGACAGAATACTACGGGCATTGCAAGATGTACAGACGTTTCCTTGACGACATTATAATTTTTTGGAAAGGCAACTTAAACGAATTAGATGAATTTATCAACTACTTGGGGGAAACGACCTCTTTTTTAAGGTTCACCCACAACATTTCCCATGAAAATATTGCTTATTTAGATGTAGAGATTATGAAAAAAGGTAACACATTTGAAATAGGAAGGAAACCTACGTAAATTCATTCTTACATTATGAAAGCAGCCACCCAAGTCATTGTAAGAAGAATTTGGTCAAGGGGCAACTAGTAAGGGGTTCAAGGATGACTAGTGAGGATTCCGAATTTATAAAAGAATGTGATAGATTAGAAACAATGTTCCTAGAAAGAGGTTACCCAAAAACATTTATAGATGAAATAAGAAAAGAGGTAACGCTGGGAAGAAAAGGAAGATTTAGACCAATAAAAGGGGATAAGGAAGTTGAACAAAATATTGAAAGAGACTTAGTAAATAGTCTACCCAACTACCAACATGGATTGGTATTAGAATACAATTTCTTGTGAATAAAGTGTTCAGCTGATCTTTCTCCTGGGACTTTCTGTTCTTTTTTAATGAAAACAATATTAATTCCTTGCTTAAACAAGTGGAGAAATTGAATTCAGACATTCAACAAGATTTAATTTTTGATCAATTGAAAGGCTTTTATAGGAAAGTTATTACTAATGTAGACAAGAAATGTGACATAGTTTTTAAACGTAAGCAAAAGAAACTTGTTAGAGTTACTAATCACTGCACGAATAATGATGTTTATCCTATTAAGAATCATGTTTTTAAAAAATAGTAGGAACAGAGTTTATTTTAATAATGCTGATGACTTTAGAAGCAAATGACATCAATGCTAGTTGTAATACATGTAGCGGGAATATTGGTGATATCAAGATACATAACAATGCTGTGTATATTGAAGTTTCCCAGGATTTTTTTCCCCTCGCAGGTCAGAATCGATACAAAAGACATTTGGACCTGGGATAGAGTCCAAGACAAGACAATCCAAGGTAAAGGAAATAAGGGGGGAAAGTATGCGATGGGATAGTCATGGAGGAAAATAGAGTTGTGTTTGCTTACAATGGATACAACATATATAATTACACTGTCAAACCTATCGCTAGGGTGCATTTTTTCCATTTTTCAAAAAGGGTTAAAGTTCGTACCTTCAAAGAACTTTGACATAGTGGATTCCTTAGAAAAAGGTAAACTTTTCACCAGGAAACATAAATTAGCGGTATTTTTTGATGACAAAAATAGGGGGCAAACTAACATTAATAATAGGGTGGATACGGTTAAGAAGAAGAGCATTTTTAACCCACAACTACACCCTATAATTAACGTATATGAGAAAGCAGTAATTGAGGATATTTAGAATTTACAGACCAACAATAAAAAATTTTTATATCACCTAAATTTGAATATAAAGGAAAGAATCTTATTTGACTCACTGAGGCATAACAAGTCTGTCTGCATAACGAAACATGATAAAGGCAGTGGTACTGTTTTTTTTTTTTATTCTTTAGAATATTCAAATTTATATCCAACATATGTAATGACAATGATGTCTATTCATTTGTATCTAAGAACTATATTAACATTGCCTATTAAAGGACTGATTCCTATTTAGAGGAATTTTTGCAAGACCAAAGAATCACTTTAGAGACCTACAATGTCTTAAAGGTGGAGAAGCCAATTGTTCCAACTATGTCTGGCATTCCTAAAATTCACAAAAATATACTTAAGCCTCCCTTTAAACCCATAGTAGCTGTCCAGGGATCCAACAGTTGTCCCTTGGCAGTTTACACTGATCAGTGGTTTAAATTAATTTACAATACTGACCCCACACCTAATTATCGATTCCTGGTATTTTTAGGGAGACTGAAAAGTGATTTATGGAGCAAAGATTTAATCTTTTTTACTACAGATGTGGTAGAGTTATTCACGGTCATCCCTAAGGAAAAAAGATTAGAATCCTTTTACAACAGCATTGTCCAGTACACCTCCTTCTCAATAGACAAAATCAACCTGACAGTAGAAAGTACAGTTTTGTACCTATCATAAATGTAGATGTTCGAGTGGTTATGCTGCTGCAGTCATCACACTTGGGATATCCTGCCGTCAGGTGGTCCCGCAGTCGGCCTGAATTCCAAAGCCTTGGTCCGGCGTCGGTTGTCGTCGCTTCTTCCCTGACGTCAGTGTGGCAAGGGTATAAAAGAGGCAGCCGACGCCATTTTCTTCAGTTTTTCTTGCCCCAGATGTCAGGTGCCCCAAACTAAGAAGGCAAAATAAGAAGCTTGCAAAACATACCTTAGTGCAAAACAATGGTACTATTTGTAAGCAAATACACCATATAGACATGCATCCCAAAGGTTGAAGTACATGGAGGTATAAGAAAAGCCTTGTTAGGTAGAGGGGATGGAGGGAGGGTAACCTGGACTGCAGCAGCATAACCACTCGAACATCTACATTTATGGTAGGTACAAAACTGTACTATGTTCATCGTGCTATGCTGCTGCAGTCATCACACTTGGGTAGAGTCCCAAAGCTATGGTTGGGTGGTAGGAGCTAAACTGGGTTAGGTGCAGCTAAGATGCCCTGCAGAACTGCAGTGGCAAACCCAGCTCTGGTTTTTGAGTATAGAGGAAGGTGGTAATGCTTGGTGAAGGTGTGCACTGAACTCCAGGTAGCTGCCTCCAGAATGTCCTTTGTTGGGACTCCTCAGAGAAAGGCTGCTGAGGTTGCTGTAGCCCTGGTAGAGTGAGACCTAATACTAGCAGGCACTGCTTTCCCATGGTGTGAGTAGCAAAAGTGGATGCAATGTGCTATCCATTTGGAGATGGTCTGTTTTGAAATAGCCTTTCCTTCTGAGCCTGGTGCATAGGATACAAGGAGTTGGTCAGATTTTCTGAAGGCCTTTGTCTTGTCCAAATAGTAATGTAACTGTCTGTGAATGTCCAAAGAGTGAAGGAGTCTTTCTCCTTTATTCTGTGGGTTTGGATAAAAGGTGGGCAAGTGTATGGTCTGATTGAGAGCCACACTGGATACTACCTTTGGCATGAAGGAAGGGTTGGTGCGTAAGGATACTCTGTCCTGATGGAAAATGATGAAAGGTTCCACTGCCATAAGTGCCTACAGTTCTGAGACTCTGCATGCTGAAGTGATAGCCAGCAGCAGGGCTGTTTTCCATGACAAGTATTGAAGCTCTGCTGAAAAGGCTGGTTCGAAAGGAGGAAGTGTTAACTTTTCCAGAACAAAATTTAGATCCCAAGTTGGAGTTGGTGATTTTCTGGGGGGTCATATTTTTTGCCCCTCTGAGAAACTGCCTTATTAAAGGATGAGAGAAAATGGGAGGAACCATATCATATTGAGCTGAAATGGCTGAAGCATGGATCTTTATGGATGAGAAAGAAAGGCCTTTGTGTAGCATCTCAGTTAGATATTGGAGTATGTGCGGAATATTTGGGATGCCAGGATTTAGGCTTCTGGCCTGGCTCCATACACAAAATCTTTTCCATTTGTCTGAGTAAGTTTTTCTGGTGCTGGGCCTCCTGGCCTCCAAAATGACATTCTGGACGTCCTTTGGGAGAAGTGTTGTTTGATAATTTAAGGTATTTTCCATGCAGCTAGATTTAAGGTCCTTAGTTGACTGTGAAGGATCTGAGAGTTTTGTTGGGTTAACAGCAGAGGGAATTGAGGTAATATCCATGGAGGGCTGCGAGTCAAGTTTCGTAGTAGTGGGTACCAGTGTTGACGTGGCCAGTCTGGAGCAATGAGGATCATCTGGGGTCTCTCTGATCTGGCTTTCAGTAATACCTGGGTCAGTAGAGGCAGAGGTGGGAAGGCGTAGACTGACAATGCTGTCCAACTGAATGATAGGGCATCCACTTTCCAGGCCAGGGGATGGTAAGTCCTTGTGCAAAATTTTTGTAGCTGGCAATTGTTGGTTGAGGCAAACATATCTATGTCTGGTGGTCCCCACCTTTGAGTTATCATTGAGAATACTTGTGGGTGTAGTCTCCACTCGTGAGGGTCTATCAAATTTCTGCTTAATTTGTCTGCCAAAATGTTTTCTTTTCCTGGCAGGAATTGTGCTTGCAGTTGTACTTGGTAAGTTAATGCTGTGTTCCACAAGTCCATTGCCTGTCTGCATAGTGGGTAGGAGTGCGCTCCTCCTTGTTTGTTTATGTACCACATAACTGTGGTGTTGTCCGTCCTTATTAGAAGTTGTCCTGGATGCAAGAGGTCCTTGAAGGCTGTTAGTGCATTTTTTACAGCTAGCATCTCCTTTTGATTGATGTGTAGTTGCCTTTGGTTTGCAGACCATTTGCCCTGTATGCATTGTCCTGCCATGTGTGCACCCCAGGCGTAGTCTGATGAATCTGTTGTCAAGATTTGGTTTGCTGGAGGTGAGACAAAAGGAAGGCCCTTGTTTGCTTGGCATGCTTGAGCCCACCATAGAAACTCTTTTTGAAGGCTGGGAATGAGAGTTATACCTGCTTCGAGGCTGTGTCTGTGTTGGGACCATACACTTTTTAGGTACCATTGTAGTTTTCTCATATGCAGCCTTGCATATGCAATTAGTTGAATGCAGGATGCCATGTACTCCAATGCCTGCAGAAATGTCCTTGCAGTGAGCTGGGTAGAAGTTGCCATCTTTTTGAAGTACTGAGCCAGTTGGTTTTGCTTGTCTGGCGTGAGGTAAGCCATTTGGGTCGTTGTATTCAAGCTGGCACCCAGGAAAATTATTTCTTGTGAGGGTATTACTTTTGACTTCTTTTTGTTTACTGTGTACCCTAGGCAACTTAGCAACTTTGTTACAAATGCCAGATGCTGTAGTAGAATGTCTTTGCTGTCCGCTTGGATCAGGCAGTCATCCAGATATGGATAAATTTGTATTCCTCGCTGTCTGCAGTATGCAATTACAGATGCCAGGCATTTCATGAATACTCTGGGTGCAGTAGATAAGCCAAAGGGCAATGCAGAGAATTGATAATGCGTTGTGCCTGCCAAAAATCTGAGGTATCTTCTGCAATCTTGTCCGATAGGGATATGCAGGTATGCCTCTTGGAGGTCCAACGTTACCAGCCAAGACTCCTTGCCCAGCATGGGAAGAAGCTGCTGTAGTGTGAGCATTTTGAATTTGGGAATGTCCAGGTACGTGTTTAGAATAGAAAGGTCTAAGATGGGTCTCCAGGCTTTGTCCTTTCTTGGTACTAGAAACCGTCTTGAGTAAAATCCTTGACCTTGCTCTTTTGCAGGTACCTTTTGAATTGCTTTCATGTTTATGAGACCTGAAATTTGCTTTTGTGCCTCTGCCCATTGGTTTGTTGGCAGATTTGGCATGCCTCTCATCCATGGTAAAGTATGAAAATGAAATCTGTAGCCTCGGGTAATAATATCCACAACCCATTTGTCCTTTGTTATGATGCGCCAATTTTCTGGAAAAAGAGCCAATTTTCCTTAGAGGTGCTGCCTGGGCAATTTTGCTTGGCAGGCGAAGAGGAAAGTCATTGAGTTTGTTTTCTGAAGGGTTGAGATCTGTCGTCTCCCCCTCTTTGAGTTGTTGTTTGCCATTGTCTAGGCCTGAAGGTACCTTGTGCCTGGCCTCTGCCCCTACGGTGTCTGTACCTGCCCCTTTGAGGTCTGTCTGAAGCAGGAAAAGACCAGTTTTTTGATGGCCAGTTTCTGCTGAAGCGAGGAGGTTGTACCTGTAAAAAATCTTTAACTGTTTGCATTGATTTTGTCTTTTCTTCCATCTTCTTTAAAACTTCCTCTGCTTTGACACCAAATAACGCATCCTTTTGCAGTGGAGCATCCAGTAACTTTGCTTTAACATGTTCTGGTAAGGTCTGCTCTTTTAGCCAAGCATGTCTACGTATTACAGACCCTGTGACTGCTGCTCTACATGAGGCCTCCAAAGAATCAAAACCACACTGCAAGGTATGTTTTCCCACTTGTTCTGCTGCATGCAACAAATCTTGCATCCCTTTGAAATCTAGTTGATCTGTTTGAGGGGTCATTTTCTGTTTTAACTGAGTAAGCAAGTACTGCTGGTATTTAATCATGTGGAATTGGCAGTTTAATGCCCTCATGGCCAAAGTGGCAGAGGTATACACTTTTTTCCCCCATCTTTCTAATGCCCTGGAATCTCTTTCCGCAGGTAGTGGATTCTTAGCAGTAGGGGCCTTAACCCCTTTTGGGACCCTGGGAAATGGTTTCTGGGTCTGCAGGAGGGCTTTTATATAAAAACTTGTGAGAGTCAGGGACTCGATAATATCTGTCTGGTTTAGGTGGTGCTGGAGGTAAGGAATCTGGATTTAGACTGGATTCAGTGTAAACATCATACAGAATGTCTAAAACAGGAGGAATGGCTAGGGGTCTATGCTGAGGTAGAAGAAGAAACTCACGGAGTCTTTTCTTGGAGTCAGAGTAATCTTGTCCCCCAGTAGAAATGCTCTCTCATGGTGTGCAGGGTTTCCCCAAAAGAGAAGTCTTCAAGGGGGGGGGGGACAGAGGGAATAGACTCCTCAGCATCTGAGTCTTCATAGAGAGGGAAGGTGTAATCCTGTTCCTCAGAGTCTGCTGAGGAAATGGATTCCTGGTCAGAAGGAGGTAAATCTTCCTCCAGTCTAGGCCTTTTGTCAGGAGGGGGCTGGGAACCTCTGATAAGGGTAATCAGGTCCTCCGCCATTTTGAGCATCTGTTTTTTAGGCATAGGGGCCTGTGTAGGAGTCTGTGGACTTGGTTTCTTAACCTTTGGAAGCTTAGCGTATGACTTAACGGAGAGAGTCGTCGGTTTAAAGATGCCTTCTGAAACCGAAGCCCTGTCCATAGTCTCCGGATCGCCACCAGGGCTGGCGTCCGTGAGTTGAGGAGGAACCGGCTCAAGTGGCCCAGTAGATTCTGACTGACAGGTAGTCGTATTTTCTAAATCTGCGGTAGTCAGGGGCTGCATAGGCGCCTCACTGAATACCAGAGATCCGGCGGCAGGCCTAACCGAGACCTCGGTATCTGGTCTAGGTCTAGGCTGCCTGTCTTTGTCCTTGCGTTTTTTAAACAAAGCGGAAGTCGGAGGTTCCGACGACATAATGTAGTTGAATTTTCTGCCAAAATAATGTCGGGCGGTATCAGTCCGACGCTTAATAGTGCGTTTATTGAACCTAGTGCAAAACCGACAACCAGAAACGTTGTGGTCTGGGTCTAGGCAAGGAATACAATAAGAATGAAAATCCTTATGAGGTATTTGCTTCCCACAATAAATACAATTATTAACTTTGTCTGACATCGGTCTGAGGCAAGAAAAGTTTCCCCAACGGGGTACTTAGCTTTATAGTAGACTTCGGCTGAAATTCTGTTCGAAAATCTCAGGAGCTGGCCGACTGGCACTTGCGAACTGCTTCTGCTTCGGGCACCGTGCGGCAAGAAAGACTGAAGAAAATGACGTCAGGGAAGAAGCGACGACAATCAATGCCGGACCAAGGCTTTGGAATTCAGGCCGACTGCGGGACCGCCTGACGGCAGGATAACCCAAGTGTGATGACTGCAGCAGCATAGCACGATGAACATCTGTTGATGGTTTTAAACCAAAGGAGAACTGCTCAAATAAACTAGGGGGTTGCTATGGGTGCTTCTTGCTCCCCGATTTATGACAACCTGGTTTTACTGGACTCACAGAAGAGATTGATTTTTAACTCTGTGTTCTTTCAGAATGTCAGTTTATATTGTAAGATTTTTGGATGATATTTTTATTCTTTGGAATGTTCTCAAGCATACTATACATATAGTCATTGAATATGTGAATCAAACTTCTGGCTATTTAAAATTTACTTACAGGTTTGATAAAGATATAATTAATTACTTGGATACTTTAATTATGCACACCAAAAATGGGTTTAAGTCTAAAGTGTACAGGAAGTCCACATTTTGTAATGCATACTTACATTTTTCGAGTCGTCACCCTTTTTCTCAAAAGAAAAGCTTTGTAAAGGATCAATGCATCCGTGTTGCTAAGATGACATCTCAACCCAAAGATCTTATTCCAGAACTGGAGAAAGTAGCTAGCATGTTTATTGCTAGAGGTTACCCCCCTTGGTGAATGAAATCAGACAGTATGTTCAGTCTGACTGGGGGGTTAAGTATACATCTTTGCTGGGGGTACGACTATCATCTGATGGTCTTTACCAGGAACAAATTTCAAAAGAGCATTACTGGTTCAGTATTGCCCCAATCTGAAGTAAGCGTATTGTTAAGAAGAACTGGAACATCTTAAGAGCCAGTCCCACTATTATAAATCCCCCTGGGTTCTGATCCACTTTTTATATATAAAATGGGTTATAATATGAAAAGCTTTTTTGAAGGTGGGCACAATTATAATGTGTATAATTATAATAATATGAGTCAGGACATATTTAAAAGTGGGATTGTTAGATTTGGGATGTGTAACCAGTGCTCATACATTCTGGAAGAGAAAACTTTAATTTGTGGAAAACAGTGCTTGTTTCCATGTGGTTTTCTGCAAAGGAAATTGCTTTTCCAAAGCCATGGCTTATTTAGCTAAATGGTTAGGGTGCCCTGTATCTTATATGTAGATAAAACTGAGCTGAGTCTTTTCAAATAAATATATAATCATAATTATATCAATAAGAAAAATGAGAATAACGCTTTAAACACTCCAGATATTGTCAGTTTTATAACAAATTTAAGTTTGTTATCCTGGAACAAATCAAACCTAATCCCGGTGGGGGGGGCTGACATGAAGATATGCTAGGAAAATACAGAATTGAGGTGGCAACTTAGGTTGCAAGCAATACGTTTTCCTGGTATTAATGACCACATTTCTATTCAGCTCATAATATTGATGAGATCAGCTAAACTGTTGCACATATAATTAAATTTACAACATTTAGGTTGTTTCTAATAAAAAAACAGACACGACTACGTGCGGATTATGTGCTCAGTGTAGGCATATTTCAGTTGGAGATAGCATTACGATTAATGGTAGGTTTATAAGAGTTCCGTCCCCTGTAACTGTAATTCTACTGGCGTTATTTATTTAGCTAAGTGCCAAAAATGTCCTTATTATGTGGGAAAAACTAAAAGAAAATTAAGGGAGCATATTTACGAACATAGTATTAGGAAGAATAATTTGAACGATTCCTTAGCAAAGCACATTTCCTTCTATAGTGACCACTTCTTTAAATTTTTTTGGGTTGGATTGTATTGCAGTTAACCCTAGAGGTGGGCCCATGGGAAGATATCTTGGAATTCAGAGAACTGCTTTGGCAGTTCAGGCTTAACACATGTAAATTACCTGGGTTGAATGATCAAGTTTCTATTGCCGGTATTTTAAAGTTGAAAGCTTATCAAGTTTAAATTGTATTAATCCCTATTTTGGTATATTATGGTCTTATTTAGTTTGATGCTGTTTGAATGCTGTACAAAGGTTTTTTACTTGTATTTTTTTCTAAACAAAAACGGTTTGTATCATTTTAAGTGTTAAAGCAAGCAGGGTGTGTCTGTATCGTGTGACCTAGTATGCTGCTATATATGTGTGTTTTTTACATTTATTCATAACACTCTGAAGAAGTCTAACATTTTTGATGAAAGCGCTTAGTGTTACTGTCAATAAATTTATTCGTGGTGGACCCTCGGCTTTGGTAACTTCTTTTGGTTCATGCTTGAGATATTGTTTGTGGTTTGAGTCGTGGAGTTTTGGAGATCTCGGTTCCAAATTTCTATTCAGCCCATATTATT